>NC_139836.1:6073047-6250547 GCF_963691815.1 Echiichthys vipera | reverse complement strand
TTCAGCCCCGCAGCGAGGAGACAGACAGGTACGTCTCCTAGTTAAGCCAAGAGAGCTCCTCACACTCCCTGGTGTGTCCAGGTACACTAAGCCAGGAGGACAGATGCACGCACACACACTCACACACGCATACACACAGCAGGTGACTCAGATGCTCCTTTGAGAATTGGCAGCACCAGGTTCTTCACTAATTACAATTACATCTCACTTCCCTCCCCTTTCCACTTTCCTCCAACTTTGGACATGAATATTCCAGCGGAGCCATTGTGCATTGGACACGCTGCTCAATATGTCCCATAATTAAAAGCATAATGTGCAAGATGAAAATACAAAGGGGGCTCAGAGCTTGCTGTAGCAGTTGGGGGGGAAAAAATGAAATTCAGCTTCTTTTTTTTTCTTCTTCCAAAAACAACAGTGGAGTGGAACAGAAGAGCTTAATCTGTGTTCAAACTACTGTTTTTAATTTACCGCACGTTAGCAAAACCTCCATATTCTCTCTCATCACTTAGGGATTTTCTTTTTTTTAATTTGTATTAAATCCTAAAAATATATGTAACGGTTAATTGTATTCTCATACTGTTTCAAATCAATTCATGTCAGATATGGAGAGGTGTGTCATACTCATTGTTAAAACTGAAATCTGTAACAACACAAAAAAATAAATGTTTCTTTTCTCATATTTGTGGACTTCCAGCCAGCCCATGAAAGCCAATCACAACTGTTTATCTCATGTGGGGTGGGTTTAAGACGGTGACTGACAGGTGCGTCATTCTTGAACAAAGTTATTGAATGTAAGTGGAGTTCTCCGTCCAGGCTCACAAAACTCAGAACAAACGGTGAAACTAGGCAGCGCTGATCAAATATGAATCAAGATTCTGTTTATGGATTGACTATTTCTCACCCCAAATATTTTCAGAAACACATTTTAGTGTACTGTTAAGCTGTAATTTGAGAAATTTTGTGATCCGCCGCAGTTTTTCCTCCTACTACAAAATGGACCAAGCACCGCCCTAACTTGCACGTGTCCCTCTGTGTGGTGATTAGTAGGTCTCTCTAATCGGTTCAGAGGCACGAGTTTAACTGTGCCACTGACAAATATTTTTGGAACTCAGCTTCAGACATCATCAAAGTTTATCTGTTTCTAGAAAACAAGACCAAGAAGCTCATGTCTGGTGACAACAGTGACGCTAGTTGCAAACTGATAAGGAAGAAGAAAAATAAGATAGCAAAAACAAATGTCTTGGACATATGACACATGTTATTAGTGAAAATTAAGAAAATATTCGAATTAAACAACATAAGGTGCATACACTTTATATAAATAGCAGAGATAAATATGTATGCATTCATGTCTAAATATTTTTTTAAAGAAAGCTTAAAAACCTTTCTCTTCATTTTAGCCTTTAACTGCTCAATAGTACCGATTTTTTTGGTACAGAATACAGGTTTTTAACCTAGGTTTTAACCAAAGTTTAGAAGAAAACCTCGAGTTACACTGACGGGTCTACCTTTTTAATCCTTATTTTCTATTTGATCTTACTTTGATAGTATTATCAAGTGGGTTTTATCCATGTGAAGATGCGTTCTAGGCATTCTATTCTCATTGTATTTCATTTTTACCTGTGGGCTTTATCTTTCATCTAATTTTACATGAATTTGTCACATATATATTCTTGTTTTTATGTTCATTCTGTTTTTTTATGTGTAGCACTTGGTGCTTGTAATTTCTTTGTTGTAAATCAAAATAATTTTGGGCTGCATTTTGTGTATGAAAGGTGCTATACAAATGAAGTTTTTGATAATTATTATTTCCTATAAACTGCATTATGGCCCAGCAGTAACCAAAGTGTCAATTTAGCTCAAATGCTAAAATGAATAAAGAATGAGTATAACTCATATGCCATTACTATTTAAATATTATGTGTAACTAATACTATCGGATTACATTTGATTATCATTATGTGCGTTGATCATAGTAAGTGGTGAATTTGCACCCTGTGCTTCAACAATTAGTTCTGGTCCCATGGGCGCCATGGCACCCAGGGGTCCTGTCAATCAAAGCTCTGTTGATTGTTTTTGTTTAGCTGCCATGTTGTTTCTTTTTCCCTCCATTCTCCTAATTATCCATTGCCAATGATCCAATGGTCCAACTTCTTTGGAAAGGGCGGCTCGAGTCTTTCCTCTCCATCATGTTGCCATTCATTTTTATTTATCCTCCCCTGCTTGAGTAAAAACTGTTCTGTAAAAAGAGCAATGATTTGTTGACAGTTATGAGACCGGAGTCAATGTCTTCAGTACATCTTCTGAATAAACTGTGTGAATATATTGTCCCATTAGCAAGCTAAGCTAACACGCTAACATGTTTGCTAACACGTGATTGCTTTCTTTTCCCCCTTCATTAACTTTGATGGAAAATGGTGTGCAATGGTGAACGAAAGGCCAGGAAAAGGACACAAAACAGTAGAGCATAAACAGGGAAATCATTTCAAAATTAAAGTGGGGTCTAAATTGTTTTAGAGACTTTTTTTCCTGCATTATGGTGACATTTAAGGAATGCAAATAACAAAATAGTAAGAACACTTCAACATTATTTTTAAGTTAAAACTTTTTAGTCTCAGGAAATTATACAGAATAATTTGACTTTTAGAGTTGTCAAGTCAGCATTAACGTTAACATCTAAATCCGATACATAGACATTTTAGAGAATGTAATTCATATTTTACAGATTAAAGGCTGAATATGGAGAATGAGCAAAACACCGCCATCGAGTGCCTCAAGATCATAGTCACAACAACAAAAAATACTTAAAAGCCATGTTCGTCAGACCCGGCTAAGTAGCCTACAGGATACCAGAGTCTAACCTCTGAATCTTTGTTACCCAATATTATGTTTTAGTTATTGCTCCTGATGTTTAAGCTTCCCTGTTCAGTATGATGTACTGCATGTGCAGAGTTTGACACTCAAAAGCTGTTTTCACAGTCATCTAGTAAAAGTAAAAAGTTCCTCTGTGCTCATAGAAGATCCAATTTGCAACTCTACAAGATTTAGAAGTTTGGTGACATCACAAATAGTTTGGGAGACCATCCAGATCCAATATTCAACTTGAACGTGTGATATAGAAAGGTGAAGGTTCCAGTGCACACTGAGAGTGGACTTTATAGGGATGTAGGAAACATCTTTTTCACAACAGTTCAACTTCTGAAACTAACTATACTGTATTTGCATAGTTTTAGGGCCCGTCCACACGAGGATGCGTTTTGCTGTAACATTTTTTTTAGTATTGGTTAGGCCGACCATCCACTTGCAGCCGGCGTTATCGGAGCCTGAAACAACAAAAGTGCTGCTGCGTGAGAGGAGAGACACAGAACTTTTTTCTCCCTTTTCCCTGATGGTCTGAATAAGTCGCTAAAGTAGCCGCTAGTAGCCTTTTATAAATAAAGTTGCCAAGAAGGTCGCATAAAGTAGCGAGGAAGTGTGTGAGTGCTTTGGGATGGGAAAGGGGCTCACAGCAGCACCCTCTGCTCGTTGAGGACACTAACTGCAGAGTGATTCAGGCATCAGAGTCCAAAACAGCATAAAACAGTTGACAGATTTCTCTCTAGGATGGAGGAGGATTTTGGAAGAAACTCTTGTGTTTGTATTCTGCATAGCGTCTCCTCGTCCCTTCTTCTCCATTGTTGATGTATTTCTGTTGCAGTTACAGCTCCACATCCAGGCCTGGCATGTGTACTACAGCATTTTTAGCCAATTTCACTGGTTTCATGTGGACGCAGATATTTCTTGAGCCGAGTCTGTGTGGACGGACAACTTTTAAAGAACGAAGGAGATAAAAAAGTTGTTTTCGATCGTGTGGACGTACCCTTAGATTCTGGGAGAAGGAGTAAATGTTATTTTAGAGATTTTAGCGTGATAATGAAACGTTTGTGTGAAAACAAACCATCATTCATCATTCAATATTTTTATAAAACGTTAAACATGTCTAGAAGGGAGCTTTAAACTCCTTTTTAAAGGTTTTTTTTTCTAACAGGAATGTTTATGTGGTGAATCCACAGTATTCTTCATAGTTACATGACCGGAGGATCTCTTGAGGACAAAATGGCAGAACAAAGCTCCTCACAAAACATAATAAACTCTTATTCCCTGAGATCGTTGAAGGTCACAGTTTGCTCGCCTTTTTTATTTACCACCACATCACTGACACACAATTATAAGCATATGGAGGCATCAAGCATGTTTGAAATATTCCATCTCACCATATGTTTCCATAGGCACCGCAATCCTTTCCCGGGACGTCGGATGAGATGACAGCTACACATGCCAGGCCTGTGTGACTGCTCTACTGTCCCTAATAAGAGGAACTTGAATAGTAACTCAGGCCTGCTCTATTGATCATGGAAACGCAGCATTTGTCATGTAGAGAAGAACAAAACAAGCCAATATAGCTTTCAAATGCTTTACTGCCCTCTAGAAAACATCAATGCAGGAATATTGGCCTGGTTTACATAGAAGGCAAAAAGAGCAAAATAAGGGGGGGAGAGCGAAAGATGGCCGCAGTTAAGCTGTTAGTCAAGACAGCCAGATTTACTGTTCTATTTCTACATTTTCCCTCTGTGGATCGATGGAGGAGTCAGTTCATTTTCTCCAACATCAATACTGCGGAGCCCGGTGCGGTTCGCTCCCCTCCAACTGCCTTTCATCCCGGCCACACTGGAGCTTGTGGATGTTAGTGTTAGAGCCTGACGCTCGAGGTGACGGCTGCCCTCCATAGCACAGGATCAGTTCAGGCTCACCTTTCCATGCTGTAACCTCACCCGGAGGAGGTAGGGAGGGAGGGAGGGAAAATAAATAAATAGCTGACCTCTCACGAGTGGTTCGGGGCGATGTCTACCTCTTTTGTAGTCAGTCGGTGGTACTTTCGAGGACCTTTTCCCACTTCCTGCTCAGCGGCAGGATGCTAAATGTTGGCCGGCTGCTCAATTCCTGCCCTGGCGTCTGACTATGGAGGTGTCTCGCTGAGGGAGGATGCCTTTTTAAATGCCTTGGGAGGTGTGTGGTGCCCTCACCAGCAGAACCCCCCCTCCCCCCCACCACCTCACACACAACCCCGGCTCAAACCATGAAGCAGCGCAGGGAGAGGAAGTTGGAGAAAACTGGCCTGAATCTCAGCGCTTAAGGGCAACCCCAACCTCCATCTCAGCACCTTGACCTCACCTCCTGGGGAGCGAAGTGTTGGAGACGGTCATCGAGTCAGGCTGTGGAGAAGGAGAGGGGGTGGGGGGGACTTGGCATGCATCTTTGAGAGGGTAGTCCAAGGTGCTCACAGGAAATCCTGCCCCAGGACAGGAGCACTACACTCTGTTCACATGACTTCTGTTTGATGCTTGTGTTTCCTTTATATATATTGTTTTTCTTTTACAAGAAAGGGCACATGTGCAGCCTGTGAAATCAATGTGTTAAATAAGTTTGAAGTGTATTTTTGCTAAAGGTAGAACCAAAATAAATCATTTGTCTTTGAAACAGGAGATGGACACAGCAACTGCTCTTTTAAATCTATTTGCCCTCCAATGTAAAGAGGCAAATTACAAAACTTTGGTCCAGACATGCATCTACGTATTATACGGTCATTTTTGAATGGTGTCACAGATTTACTTAATATTAAATGGAAACATTTGTGCAAGGAAAGTTCTGAATGAATCTCTGCATGTTCTCAGTACAAATCTGTGGAAACATTTGTGGTATTACTGTTCTAACTAACGTATTCTCATTAACGGCTTTGTTTGATGAGGAAAATGTATATACAACAGTTCCTATGATATATTATGAAATATGATGTTATATTTAACGCTGTGAAACGGTGACTGGTATGTGACCTTGACTTTTAAGTTTCAGCAAGAAAAGTGACGGTTAAGTTTAGACAACAAAAGATGATTTTACCTTTAGACAACAAAAGGTCATTTTACCTTTAGACAACAAAATGTGATATTACCTTTAGACAAAGAAAGGTGATATTACCTTGAGACAATAAAAGGTGATATTAGCTTCAAACGACTAAAAGTGATGTTACCTTTAGACAAAACTTGGTGATTTTACCTTTGGACAAAAAAAGGTAATTTTACCTTTAGACAACAAATGGTGATTTTACCTTTAGACAACAAAATGTGATATTACCTTTAGACAAAGAAAGGTGATATTACCTTGAGACAATAAAAGGTGATATTAGCTTCAAACGACTAAAAGTGATGTTACCTTTAGACAAAAATTGGTGATTTTACCTTTGGACAAAAAAAGGTCATTTTACCTTTAGACAACAAATGGTGATTTTACCTTTAGACAACAAAAGGTCATTGTCCCTTTAGACAACAAATGGTGATTTTACCTTTGGACAAAAAAAAGGTGATATTAACTTTGGACAACAAAAGGTAATTTTACCTTTAGACAAAGAAAGGTGATACTACCTTTAGACAACAAAAGGTGATATTACTTTTAGACAAAGAAAGGTGGTATTACCTTTAGACAACAAAAGGTGATATTAGCTTTAGACGACCAAAGGTGATATTACCTTTAGAGAAAGAAAGGTGATATTACCTTTAGAAAACAAAAGGTGATATTACCTTGAGACAACAAAAGGTGATAGAACCTTTTGACATCAAAAGAGGATTTTACCTTTGGACAACAAAGGGTGATTTTACCTTTAGACAAAAAAGGTGATATTACTTTTGGACAACAAAAGAGGATTTTTACCTTTGGACAACAAAGGGTGGTCTTACCTTTAGACAACAAAAGATGATTTTACCTTTAGAAAACAAAAGGTAATATTAACTTTAGACAACAAAATGTGATAATACCTTTAGACAAAGAAAGGTGATGTTACCTTTAGACAACAAAAGGTGATATTACCTTGAGACAACAAAGGGTGGTCTTACCTTTAGACAACAAAATGTGATATTATCTTTAGACGAAGAAAGGTGATTTTACCTTTGGCCTACAAAAGAGGTTATTACCTTTAGAAAACAAAGGGTGATATTAACTTTAGACAACAAAATGTGATATTACCTTGGGACAACAAAAGGTGATATTACCTTTAGACAACAAAAGGTGCCATTACCTTTTAAAAACAAAAGATGATATTACCTTTTTGACAACAAAAGGTGAATTTACCTTGTGGACAACAAAAGGTGACAAAAGGTTATGTTTAGGCACCAAAATAACTTGGTTAAGATTAGAAAAAAAGATTGTGGTTAGGTTTTGCTCTGGACATAATTTCTGTTAACTTGAGTTTTAAATCTGTGAATTAGATATACATTACTTTTCATACATATATTTGCATGTCATGCACAACATACAGTGAATGAGGACAGCCTGATTAGAATTGATAAAATGATGTTTGATTGCAGAAAATTATTGAACACTTTATTTGTGTTTGAAACATTTGCAATAATTTGACCACAACAAAGATATTTTTGACATTTTAATTATTTTTAACAAACTATTTTCTATATATATGGGCTCAGAAGTACTAATAATAGACCAAATGAAATAACTTGGTAGGAGATTTCTGCAGTGTAATGTGCTGTAAAAAGGTCAATGTGAGAACGTTTTGATATATTATATATATTTTTTTCTCATAAGATAATTAAATATGTTTTAAGGCAACCAGTTTTGCTTTTTATACACTTAATCTTTCTTACACACTGAGCTGACCACACACACTGCAATGTTGTCACACCCATATCCCAAAAAAAAACTACACCACTCGCTGGAGATTTTTTGTTTGTTTGATACAAGCAAATTGTATTACAATACAAACTATTTTACTTGTAGTGTAGATTATTACATATATCAGACATTTTTCATAGAGACTTCAGCACTGCAGCCTTTTACAGTATCCAATAATCCACTGTGTGAAGCGTATGTGCAACATATTGCTCAGTCTCTGACCCTGCCGCTTTCCTAATTAGGCCTAAGTGAAGTGCTGTTGTTGTCTTCGAGCCCCTTGCCCTTACCTGCAGTTACCTGCTCCAACATGGACAAACTGCCATTTGTGCTGTGGTGTGTTTGTGCCTGCCTCCACACTCCCATGCGGCCCCAACACACACACACACACACACACACACAAACACACGCTACAAGAGTCTGCCCCCACCTCCAGGCAAACAGATGTCCCCTTTAGCAAGCATGTCCACGTTTGCACACAAACACACACATCCGAGGCAACATGGACGTTCACAAAAGACTGTGAAATTAAGTCATTTGTCTGGCTGTGTTCACTCTGCAGCTGAAGCTGTCCCGCCAGAGAGGTTTTTCCCAAGTCATGCAGATCTCCTACTTTCTCGGTTTGGACTGCACACAGAGAGAATCACGACACAACGACGTTGCAAGTGCAATAACTAAATCTGACATACAGTCATACACCATCATGTTCGTGTGCATGAAAATACGAGGCTAGTATTAGCATGTGAAAGTAAAAGAGAACAAAAAACTGTTTAAAGGAAATAAATATTTGAATGATTTCTGCAGATACACCAGACTAAACTTCAAAGCATGTTGGGTTTTTTTATATTTCCACTCCAGGCACGTGTCTTTTCAACATCGCTGTCAGGTTACATCCTAAAATAGACACCAGTGTCTCTTTTTAGGATTCCTCTAAGAAACAAATATTACAAAATGTGATTTTGCTTGAAAATGGAGCCAAAGTCCCAACTGTCTATCAGAAATGCTATGCATCTATATTTAAATATACATTGTTCCTGTCTTTTTATCTCCCACATACACACAAGCAGAATCACACTTACTTAGCTGGCCCCCCTTCATTACTGATGGCTTTGTGAGTGTGTGTGTGTGTGTGTGTGTGTGTGTGTGTGTGTGTGTGTGTGTGTGTGTGTGTGTGTGTGTGTGTGTCTGTGTGTGTGTGTGTGTGTGTGTGTGAAAGAGAGACTGCATGCAATGCATTTGTAAGAGAGGCTCGACCTGACAAATATATTCGGCTCCCAGCAGCACCGCAGAGCCCCGAAATTCATGTAAAACACCGGTAACTCCCGGTGCTTTTTAAAAAGGGATCGGCTGATACAGGATAATGATGGAGATTTCAGCTTGATTATGGGAGCCCATCCCCATCAAATATTCCATTCCCTTTTTCACATTCTGGCTTTATGAAAAAAAGAAGAAAAAAAATCAAACCAGTGTACCTGGAGCTGCAGGCATTCACGCCTGAGCAATCTATGGAAGAGACAGAAAAGAGGAAAGAGACAGGGTGTATGTAGGTGGAGAGAAAAAAAGGAAAATATTTGTATAGGTGAAGTGAAGCTCTGTGGTTTTGAATATACAAGAAGAAAAACTCATTTAGTCTCAAGTTCAGCCTTTGAACCTTGATTTGAAAGGAAATCACCAATTATTTTATTGCTTTGGTTCCAAACAGAGTTTAATGTGCAAGGTCTTTGTTTTGTTTTTTATGTCTGGCTTATATATATCATATCAAAGTGGAGGTTGGAACCTGGGGATCATAAAATAAAAAGAGTGGTAACGAGAGGAATAACACGTCAGGAAACAGAAAAAATATTAGTCTGCTGCACATAATGATGCACATTTTTCCAGACTTTCCTCTAATTTTTGCCTTTTTTTCGACTGAATTACTGAAATACTGGACAATTTCACATCTTCAGAAGTCCAAAAATGTAATTATGATTTTAAAAAAAGTTGAAATTATTGCAATATATGCATAGGTGACAATAGTTTGTTTTAAGAAGTAACAATCCAAAAACAAAAAGTTTTTGTTATTTATGAAGAAAACGGCCATATTCAAATAACAGTATGAAATTTATAGAGAAAAAAAATAGAAAGATATGTAACTTACACAGAAGAAAGTGTCTGTGTACATCAAATATTCCTGTTAAAAACTCTCATTTGAATTTCCAGTATTGTACAAATGACTGTAAAAAGCTAAATTATTTTCATACAATGGCGAAAATCATTTACTCAGTCATCAGAATACAGACACCTCATATCAGCACATGCAAGTTCAAATTTGTGTTAGCATGTGGTTGCAAACATGTTGTCATCATTTCACAGAATAATTTGGAAACATTTGGGGTCCTTCATTTTCCTGCATTTGGAAGTAGTCTCTCCATCCGGGTCCGTTCTCTCAACTTGATCCAATCATATTCTTCTCTGGGAGCCGCCATCTTGTCAGACTTTGACTCCGCCTCATTTTCTCTTACCAAAAAAGGGCATGTATGTGACATTGGGGGGAGGGAGATACAGCCGTCTGGCTGACGTTTACAGAATTAGCCACATTAGCTCCAGCGCCTGGGAGCTAGGCTAACAGAACACGTTACTAGATAAACAGGAGTGGGAGTCCTTTGTTTCTAGTGGACACTCTGAGAACTGCAGTTTTTGGCACTTCTGTATTGGATCAACCAGGAAGTCGCTGTGGTGGGGGCTTGATTTTTATGCACCAATTTATTGTTTAAATGTCTAAAGAAAAATGATAACAAATTATATTATGACATATCCTATAAGATTGTAAAATTTTCTTTCATTGCAATATTTTCTAATTTTGACAGACTAGACTTCTGCCTTCTAGTTCATATTCTCACTCTAGTTTGTGGCTACTTTACTGTAGGCACTGTTGCATCTACAGCCCAGTTCAGACCAAAGATTCACAACCAAATTAGTTGAAACTTGGAACTACTTGCAATGTTAAGGTCTGCAACATCCTGAAACCTGCAAGTTCAATGGGACTAGACAAGACGGTGTATCATTGCCATAGCAACAACTCTCTGCATTTCCGATTTTTTTCATAGCTGGATATCATTTGTATCATCATAAAGTATAAACAAGGACCGAGATATTAAGCGAGAATGGAGTTGGTGTTGACAGATGGCCTCTCTATAAACGTATATCTGCATATGAATGCTGATAAATAATAATAAAAAGCCAAAGAACGTGATGGACAATATTGCTCAGATTGCAAACAGAAACCAGAATGCTTCCGCTACTCAAATCTCGTCCCATTGCCTACAGATTGCCTACATTCCTTTACAGAATCTATTCATAGAGATGAGTCCATGGATGATCAAAATGTCCCAATTAAAAATAATTTAAGTGAGTCTATGATCAGACATCTTTACAAGTCTGTTCGAAAGTTGAAGCATTTGACATTTATGTCTGATGTTTTAAAGTTCCCATCCCATATTACCAACTTCCAGAAAACATAGAATAGCTGTATAATGCAAAGTGTTACAAGTTGTATGTTCACGGAAACCCCAAACACCAGAGGCATAGCAGACACAGGACACACACATGGATTATAGAGTTGGGTTTAAAGTCCCAGTCGGTAACATTTGTTTGATCATATTAACTGAAACCGACACTCTGCTCCGATAGAACAACATAAATCATCCGATTTTAGAAAGAAAAAAAAACGCCTCTACGTGCACCTAGAGCCTTTTGTTTGTTTTGCAAAAGTCCACCGCGTCCGTATCATCCTGTCCACTCCGCAAGGCCACAGATCCCCTCAAGTAAGGCATACGCTAAATGACGTAAGCAGTTGCTATCTATGAGTAAGTTAGCCAGCCTACCTCCATGTAGCGTGTACTCCATGCTGTTTATCTATGAGAGAAGAAACGGGTGCGTTCACTGGAATGTGTTGCATGTGCACTGACGAGCACTCGATGGGAGGGAGCGGAGGAGCTCGGTGGTAGAGCGGGAGGGACATGATAGTTGTAAACATTTTAAATTTGACTGAGTCAACTCGATCTGCCAGACTTGCCGACTGCAGCTTTAAGTATGGAATCCGGAATTACCACATTGTTGAACTTTGTTCAATACAGATCCCACAGCTCTACCTGCTGACTACAAGGTGGCATGATGGCTGTGACTTCATGGCATTAGTTATTACATTTTTCAAGTTTTAGTCTTTAATATCAAACATTTATAAGCATACACTGAACATAAAGTAATCCAACACTGTAATGATAAAAAGCATAACAGTTAAACACACTACAGCGGAAAGTCAATACATTTCAGCACTTTCACAGTAAATAAAAGGACAAAAATGTGTTTTAGTCATCAGGAATTATGTTGTATGCTGCTTGCCCATGTGCTACCATCCCAACTCGTCACATTCTGCCATTTTGTCAGGACCCTTTGGTCACTGTCAATGCACTGGGTACCCTGTGTGTCAAACAAATGATGCTCCAGGTCACAGTTGTTTACACAAACTAGGTTTTGTCAATGAAACCACTTGTTTTAATAGGAAATAATAATAATAATAATAATAATAATAATAATAATAATAGATCAGTTTTTATATAGAAGATTGTTGGTGTGGTTAAAATAAATGTGGTTGTAATGCAACTACAGTAAAGCACAGAACATGAACCACGGTCTCCTGGGAGAAAGTCCGGTGTTTGTTTGACCCATCCACCGCCCCAACTTCCCTCCTTAGCTGGAGTTTGACACTCTTAATCCTGGAGCACTTGCTCTGAGTGTCTAATATCACAGCAGACAGGTTTATAGTTGAAAGCCCGGTTAGAAGGCTGTGACAAACGGAGGTATTTGATGCCCTGGGAATGAGAGCATGCTGGCTATACTGTTTCTCTAAGATACTATGTGTCAATGACGAGAGAAACATCAGAGAAAGGAAGGTTATGTGTGCCATTATACTGCAGTGTATTCACTACACACCAGCCTATTATTGCAACTCTTTTAATCTAAAATTCAATATTTTCACTTGCTCAGAACACAGTGGCATCTGTTGTAGGACATATTACAGTAATATCTTTAACCAAAACAAAGGAAGACGAATAACCAGACTAGAGATAATTAAAACAAAGGGGCTTTTGTTCACTTCTTTCAAAAGAAAGATACAATTGTTGGGACTCAACTGTAATTTAAATGATTTGTTACACAAGTGAATAAACAAAGGCAAACTAATAAAGACTAATGCTAGGACTTAAGGATCAAATAGATGAGAGGAGCCTGAAAGTATGAAATAAAAATGAATCCCAAGATGATCTCCACATTCATTTTCTAATCAGGAGCAAAAAAAACAACTTTTGTGGTGTTTAATGATTTTCTGTTTTGTTTTGTTTTATTTTGCCCATATGAAAAAGTCTTGACTGGGTAGGCGTGACACCTCCTACATTTCACTGTCCATCAAACCATCAGCAGACGCTGCCACCTTTTGATTCATTATTTAAGTTTTGAGATAAATTAAGTCATATTTTCCTGTATGTAATGCAGACACTAAGCTGGTAACTGGAGACGGGGAGAAAAAGTAGAGGTCAACAACAAGTCATAGCGAGCATCTCCTCCTTTTATTTCCCTCCGCGCAATTTAGAGCGACACAAATGCCTGCTTCGGGAACCCATTGGATTCATGTTGATAACCTGTGAGATAAATATGCTAAAACATTTGTCCGTGAGAAGGAGAGGGTAAGAAGAAACAAGGAGAGGGCAAAAGAGAAAGAAGGAGGTGCAACAGGCAAACACAATCAGAAGTTGCTGGTAATGTGCAGGCATTCACCCATTGGACGAACATCTTTCACTTTATTAGCATGACAAAGAACACAATCATTTTGGATATGCCTGAATGCCGTTTTCATTAACTTTCCAATGATTTATTAACAAAAGTGTCAGGAATGCTGTGAAAGCTGCAGGCCTCTGCCAAAACCACAAAAAAAGAGAGAGAAATTGAACAAGAAACAGAGAAAAAAAGAATGCAAACCAGATAAAGAAATGTCATCTTAGGAAATGAATAAAGAGAGACTAAGAGAGAGGAGATGAAGGGTGAACACAGGGTTAAAAGGTAGACGGTTTTATAACAGCGGATCCCATTCTAAATGTAAAGTATATCCAGTTAATTATGACATTCATTAGGTTTTAACACAGCACATTCAGACTGAGACTCCCAGCTGGGAAACATTCTCCAGTCGGCTAATAGGGAATTCCATCAGCCGTGGAGGAGATGAGGCTCACATGGTTTTATATGCTGCTTTACAGAGTCTGCATATCAAATATAAAAACAGATCACCAGCAGTTGAGTATAGCCACTAACCCTCTCTCTATAGCTACAGTGCCCTTTTGGACCGAATCAATTAAAACTAATCTTAGTAAACATTTTTGCTGCTCTTCTTGTAATTATTGCACCGGACGTTTTCAGACGATTGAATGGGCGTTATCAGTTGTTGATCACTATCATAGATATGAGGCAGTAAGGCCCTACTCTACCTTCTAGTTGGCTCAGTAGGCTGTTATCAGTTATTTTATTGGTATGCTGTATCACCCATCCACTTCATTCTCAACTGCTCGACCAGGGAGCTGTAAGGTGACGTAGTATGAAGAGTATTAATGAGAGTATTTAAAGACCAAATACTCCACATAAGGAGGAAGGCTGGGGTGCTTCACGGGTCAGACACCATGGCTATGAATGAGTCCTTGAGAATTGAGAATAAAGTCATAACAGAATAGGATGCTTTGAGTCATTTTGTTAGATTTTTATATTTTAAACTGGTGTTTTCCTTTACATAAATAAAAACCATTTCTACCATGAATTGGTGCATACAAATCCACCCAAATAAAGGAAATTAAGTGTTTGACGCTAAAAGACCCCCACTTAATGTGTGTTGTGAGGCAATGCATTGCCATCAACAGATTTGTATGCTGTTGTATGAAAAGTTACGCTTAAAAATATTTTTACATCTTACAAAACAGCCAATGTAACTCAACCACAAGATGGGGACCGACTGGAACGGTTTCTTTTGGTGTCAGTTAGGTTTAGGCAACAAAACCAAGGTTACATGACCGGTTTTAGCCTACTAAAGGTGACGGTTAGGGTTAGTCATGAAAAAAGACTTGGTTAGGATTAGAAAAATAATTGTGGTTTGGTTTAGTACAGCTGGGGCATGAACTGTAATGGGAGATGAACCCCTGATGTTAGTCCTTTGTTTTGGGACCATCCACACACATGAAGGACTTCCACCCAGGAGACCAGTGTTGTGTCCTTACATAACGTTCTTAAGTAATGCCATGAACAGTAGTATTTTAACCCAAACCACTCTTTTTCTTTTTCTCAACCTAACCACATGGGTTTATTGCCTAAACCTAACTGAGTAACATTTGAATTCACAACGGGACTCCCAGAAGATTAAAATGTGACACCAAGGGGTCCTGACCAAGGGCGAACATTACCACGTGAATAGATGATGGCGGCCTTCTGAGGGCGCACTCACACTGTCCATCCGTACCATGACCAAGCACGTTTCACGGCTAAAGCCTAGTTCGTTTGACCAGTGTGAGTGCAACCGTACCGCCGTTTGGGAGAGGTGGGCTTTTGTAAAGCATGTTTGCACATGTACGAGCACGAGCGTGCGCACGTGTACGAGCACGAGCATGAGCATGAGCACGAGCACGAGGCCTACGGCGGTACTGACGTCGTTTTATGTGCGCCTGTTCGGACATAGAAAAGGACGGAGCACGAGGCACGGTACGGATGGACAGTTGGAGTGCGCCCTTAATGGAGTGAGGACATTCTGACGCTGATTATTTAAGCTTGAACGCTTGATTTCATTCATCAATGAAAATGCCATTATCTTAAGTGTCAGTATTCCTTTTTTTGTTGACTGATTTGATAGTACTTTTCCCCTCTACACCAGTGTCAATAGTTTATAGTGGAACATTGCATATTTTTTTAATAAATCTGCCGTGGGTAACCATGGAAATGACAAGAATCATGTAAATCCCAAGAAATGTGACATTAACACAGATTTGTGTCTCTCAAACAAACACATTAGGTGTCAGTCAACAACAGCAATACCTTTTGACAACCATAAATAAAGCAAGTTACTGATTACTGTGTGGATAATCTATAAATTACCGTTCTAGTCAGGTAGTTCTCGCGGAATATATTTGATTCATTTTTTTACCAAATTACTTTTACTATTACATAGGCTGCTGTAACTTGTCAGCCATCACTTACTACTGGAAAATGGCATCTGCCTTCAGATAAAATCCTTTAAACAGCAATCATATTCTTAAATTACTTTTTTCTTTATGAACAACATTTCATCCTAAATATGTTCTCACTAATTACAGTAATTAGCACAAAGTGCACTGTAAATGGAGGCCACAGTATTGTGAGAATTGATTTGGGCTTGGAAGACCCGTGACTTGAGACATGATGGCCTGAATAACCTGTCTGTGTTAATTGTATGTTTTCAGTTTATATATTAAATATGATAAACGTTCAACATTGTCATTGTCGACATTACAAGTGTGTGTAACATTACCCAGTGTCTGTGAGGGCTTATGTTAGCTAGCTAACGTTAGCCTGATAACAGTTGACATCACTAATCAACCCAAACGGCAGAATAAAACGTTAGCATTTTGATGAAGAAGTTAAGAAATAAATTAGCTTTTCTAAAATTAGTCTTTTTTTTTGTTTGATTACATGTATTTCAATTCATTGTCATACTTTTTGAACTGGTTCGATAAAATTGCCAAAAGTAGCTTGACACTGTCGTGGGAGATTAGTCAAAGGGTCAATGAAGAAAGATGGAGAGACAATAAGATCGGCTTTCTCTGTGTGAGTTAATTTCCAAATAATTTCCTTGCAAGGAAGGCTGTCTTCGAGACGCCTGCACAAACGGTTCCGTCAGGAAGAGTGCCCCGAAGGTCAGGTTCTGTAGAGTTTAAATATAGCTAGCGCAAACAGCTTAGCTGGTATGACGTTTACAGCAACATATCAGAGCACAACGGTGACTTGTCCTGTGTTTTGAGTTACACAAAGTCATAATTATAGATTTCCGTCACAACAAAAACTGACTTGACTTGATTTGCTTAAGAGAATATAACTTGGGATTTGCTTGAGACATGGACCAAATGACTTAAGTGACACATGTGCCACATAGACATTTAATAAGATTATAAAACTTGATTTTCATTGTGGCCTTTAAGAATGGAAAAGATAAACTTTCAGACCTTAGATACCCCCAGCTTAGGATCTTTACCAAATGTGAAATTGAAAGTAATGATTTGTTAACAACTATGTAAAGACACATGCAGTATGTTCTCTTGTATATGAAATGGTAACTTATGAAATGAGACTTGCCATGCATATTAATACCGACAAGGAAGTGTGAGCTAAAAACTGCAGCAGTATTCTACACACCAGAGCTGATCCTTCCATTGCTTCCACTGTTTCCTACTGTATGAGTAAGTTATGAGCAGAAAGAACCATAAATGAGTCAGAGAGCTGTTTCCTTTGGATCCCTATTCGATCATGGTATGCTTTTATGAATACATTTTTCGTTGGGGCTCTTGGCTGGCTGTGAAGGTGTAACAGCTCATTTCAGTATCCAAAAGGCCTGCCTAGGAGTCCCCCGTCACCACCTTCACCCGTAACACAAACAGTAACAATGGAAAGAAGGGAACTTGACGAGTGTTTTAAAAGATCGAGCTTTCCACCACTGAGCTGATGAACGACTCTCCCCTTCCCAGTCCCTCTGAAAAAAACAGCCAATGAAAATAAGCTCAACAGTGCAATTTAGAGAGCCTTATAAATCAATCCTGGTGAGTACACATATTTCCGTGTGGGGAGAATTTATATGTTTAATTACTGAGCGCAGGTGCTGGGCCCTGGCTTTTACTCATTACAGTAAGATATATGAACGCCGGCGAGAGCCTGGATATCACAGGACAAAAGGGAGGACAAAGTAATTAGCCGGCTCTTATTTAATGGGACCCTTCCTCAAGTCATTCCCGGCTCCCGTCGCGGCTCCTCGTCCATATGCTTCAATTCAGAAGTCATTTCATAAAGGACCACTGGTGGCAGGTAGCACAGCAGCAATTAACACTGGCACGGAATGGGATCGGCGGGGATTGAAAATGAAGTGTTAAACACTGTGTAATATTTGATTGTCCAGCTTTTCTTACCACAGCACACACCCACTCCCCCTCAGCCTTGTCTCCCTCCCTTCCCTTCCCTCTTAGATGGATTTTCCCAGAGAGCCGGAGAGCCAAGCGCTGGGATTCCCTGCTGAGTGGGACTGTGCTGCAAATGCCTTTAGCCACAGAGTAGTTGGTCGGACTTGGTTTTGGCTGCATGTGTGTGTTTGTGTGTATTTGGCAAAAGAGTGTTTATCCTCCCGTGACCGGCAAGTGGACTTGGCGGTATAGTCAGCTTTGGCTATCCTGAGCCTGTGTATTTGTATGTGTGGTGTGTGTGTGTGTGTGTGTGTGTGTGTGTGTGTGTGTGTGTGTGTGTGTGTGTGTGTGTGTGTGTGTGTGTGTGTGTGTGTGTGTGTGTGTGTGTGTGTGTGTGTGTGTGTGTATGTGTGTGTGTCTGTGCAAGCCCAGACCCTAGACATAGTTGACAAGATATATATATATATATATATACATATATATATATATATATATATATATATATGTATATATATATAAGATAATACATTAATTAAATTAAAATAAAACATACATAAATAGAAAAAAACCCTGCAATTTTCACTAGAAGAACCTCCACTCCACCAGCACTGCAGGCTATAATCACTAGTGGATTGGACTGGAGTGTTCTTGCCATAGACTGTACATAAGGATGGATAACAGATCCTGCACAGTAGTGATCGTCATCGGAGTCCCGTCCATAGACACGAAAATTAAAATGTGTATGTGTACTTTAGTTTGGCCCATATCCTGGATTTATGACCTATATTGCTACCAGCTACAAGGGGAA
This sequence comes from Echiichthys vipera, assembly GCF_963691815.1. Taxonomy (NCBI): domain Eukaryota; kingdom Metazoa; phylum Chordata; class Actinopteri; order Perciformes; family Trachinidae; genus Echiichthys; species Echiichthys vipera. Next base: position 6,231,818 of record NC_139836.1, on the reverse strand, counting down.
AATGTTTTGATGAGCTGTCAAGCTGTCCATCATTATATATGGTCCGTGGTTTTGTAGTTGTAACAACTCCAACTGACGTCTTCTTTGTAGAGTTCTACAAGTTAGAATTTTAATTATAACATATCAGAAAGACACAATCTCATGATGTGATCCAATCGTCCTCGCCTACAGGGTCGCCATCTTGTCAAACTTTGGCTCCGCCTCATTTCCTTTTACCAAAAAAGGGCATTGATGTGATGATGGGGGGAGGGAGATACGTCCATCCTGCTGTCATATACCGCCAAGGAGTAAAATAAAAAACTAGCCTGGTACAAATAAATTCACCCCCTCAGTGTTGTCATGGAGATTTGACCTAAACATATGCACTAAACTTTTTTTTTGTACTAGGCCTTAAACAGGTTTAATGATGCTGTGAAAACGGCCTGTTTAACATGGGGGTCAATGAGAAACTGCTCTGTTATGAAACCTGAAACACTCAGAGAACTGCAGTTTTTGGCACTTCCTGATTGGATCAACCAGGAAGTCCCTGTGGTGGGGACTTGCAAAATACTCAAAACCACCTCTGTGTTAGTTAAAACAACAGTAGGTAGTTGCCATGATTACACACACACACACACACACATACACACACACACACACACACACACACACACACACACACACACACACACACACACACACACACACACACACACACACACACACACACACACAGAGGGACTCACAAGGTGAAAACAATACCAGAAACAATTGCAATTCATGCTGATCAAATTCATAGTTTTGAATCAGATCGGACTAAAAAAACTTAATCAGGACTTATATTAAAGCAACCAATCAACAATCTAAACTCATAACCTGTGTGGAGATAGAGAAATTGCAGAAAACTGAGTGTTAACAACTGATGTAATCCAGTCCAGTACTCTCATCACCCACTCTGGCCAGTAAACAGCAAAGCAAACCCACAGAGGACAGCATTCTATTTCTCATTCAGTCTAAACACACACCAGTCATGGTGAGTCTGTCCAGCCAGCCTGGAGGCATTGTTTGGCCAACACTAAACCAGGGTATCCCTCACTGGACACCACTTGGCTGTTCCTGACCCCTGAATACTCGCCGTCTGGCCACAGGCTTGTAGCAATTGGCAGGCCCACCGTGTCTCTGGCACATGCCCACTCTGAGTTCATAGCTTTTGACCTGTGTGTTGAGGGGATGTGTTTGGCTCACACTTAGACACATAAACATTAGAGCGTGTAGCCGAGGGCCAGTTTGGCCCGAGCAGCCGTGTTTAACAGGCTGACAACGGTTGAATTAAAACACCTGATGTTCTCAATCTGTCTCAGAGCCAGTTACAGCCACCGTCCTTCCTAAGTCTGGGCCCATGGAAGACAGTGTGTGGACAACATTAAAGTCCTCCTCCAGACATGTTTTATCGTTAAAATACTCTGCTATAATTAATAATTAGTTTAATATTGGTTTCCCACACTGCAAAAAAAGTAAAAAATAACATTCTTTAAAATCTTTAAAGGGGGTGGAAGCACCTCTAATCTTCCTCATTGAGAAATTCTGGATCTGTCATGAGTCACTGCTGCCATAGTTACACTATGGAACTCCCCAGTCATGAGTTGACGGAATTGGTTCCTTACAGTAGATATGTGATGTATGAAACTATGGTGCTGACTGCTCATTTCACTCATGAAATGTCTTGTAGCATATAAAAGCACATCTACTCTTTCTCCCTCATGAAGAAATTCTTGACCTGGCCTGGCCCCGGTCACCGTTGCTCGTGCTATAGGTTGAGACTCTTCAGTGATTACATTCTAGCTTTTACCCGAGGTGAAAGAGAAGCGCACAACCTGCCTATCAAGGTTATTTAACACATCAGAGATAATCAGCCATAGGCCTACATGTTTGAGCCGGCTTCACACAGGAGGCGGGGGGGGCAGCGGAGCCTCTTGGGTAGACGGCCGACTGGGTGGATGGATGGACACAGAGCCCGGGCTGTCCGCCCATGGAACTAACGTGGCCAGCAACTAAGTTATAGTTTGGGCATCCTGGACCCAGCGTCAGTCAAACACAGTGATAAAAACCTCTCTAGTGATAGAATTTGTTCAGATACAAGGTAGTATTGCCACACTTTTTTGAGTGGAGGGTGCCCTAGACTATGCACACTGAGGCACTAAGGACCATATTTATTGACAACAATGAAGCTGTGTCATATTCACCACTGTAGGGGTGGAAAAAAAGTGAATCTTTACTGCCAATAACAAACTTTGAATGTCAGCGAGCATGAAGGCCACTGCTTCAGAGAGAGAGAGACAGAGAGAGATGGAGGCAGAGTTGGCATGGATCCCTACCTGGTTGAGAGTGGTTGGCACTTCTCCAGTCAGCGTGCCACCCTGGCTGCCATCTCTCCTCTCAGCCGTCCCGCCAAGGCTCCGTGCCCCATTTCCGCTCACACTGGGGACACAACCAGAAAAGCACCAGAAAGAGACAAGAGGAGGTCCAGTTAGTAATCAGGTAGTCCCTGGATCAAAGAAAGGAAAGGAAGGCTATTTGATGCTGCAAGCCTGCATCAGGTGGCAGTATACTTCTTTCTGTAATTACACATTACCACTTCACCAGCAAAAAAATACAGCAATCTGGAAGTGACCAACAAGAACACTGTTTCTATTGAATTGATGTGCAAGTCATCTTCTATTTATTTCTAATTCATCTTCTCTTTGTGAAATTCTGCCAAGTAAAATTTGAAGTAGTGCATGTTTTCCCCATATTTAACCTGTTCTTCCCTGAGCCCCCGCCGGCGGGGGCTATCACGCAGTATAACAACATCCCCCTCTGCAGCAACATGTAGCTTGCATACAGACACACATGCTGGATACCACCAGAAAGCTAAGAATCTCTTCTACACGCTCATATAAACCATTTGTATGACCAACAAACACAGTTACAACAGCGAGCAATCAAACAATATGAGGCGAAAAAACAGAAATAAGAGCAACACAGACAAATAAAGCTGGCACAGTGGCTGCTCTGATATCAGCAAGATTTCACTGCATCCACTCCATAGCAGAGTCTCCACACGTTCCAAAAATACTATTTTTATCACTCTACGACCAAGTTTCACTGATCCAGCAGCCAAATATGACAGAAAACAACAAGCGCATTTGAAAACCAAAACCAGAAATGCTGTCTTACCTTTGCAGTATCACAGTGAAAAGTTTAATCCACAGAAATAAAAACCGCTGAAATGGAAGGACAACATCTCCCAGCATGCTTTGGAGGTTTTTCCGGCTTCTTTGACCTGCTAAGCCCGCTTTTCAAAGGCTCTGATTGGGTCATAGCGCCTGTCCGTCATGTAGTGTAGCTCGTCCTTATCCCTTTGTGATTCGCTAGTCGTGTGGTTTAAGTGAAAAAAACGCTCACAACTTGATTCTATTGGTTCTTACGATTCCAACGAGGTGTCATGCTTCAAGATTGACCAATGTGGACGGAAGATATAGCCCCGCGTAAGGGCAAAGGGGCTCTGTCGCGCTAACGGCGCTAGCGCGCTAGCGCCGTTAGCGCTGTGACGCACGGTGACGGACTGAGGCTGGCGTGAATACACGGACTGACACTCGCTGTTCTGCTGCTTTTATGCACTTTATCTTCCTGTGGCTGTGCAAGCCACGGATCTGTGTCTTGTAAATAGTTGTTTGCAGAATATTTTGGCCAGCACTTTGCTATTGCACTTTGTAGTGGCACATTGTTGTTGTTGCTGTTGCTGATTTCCATCATTATTGTTACTATTTTAATTACTATGTCCCTACTATTATTATATTATTACAGTTATTGTTGTATTATAGTGAATACAGTAATCTGACCCTTTTGGAGACAAATGTAGTTCTTTTGTAGGGTTTATGTGTGTGTGTGTGTGTGGGGGGGGGGGGTCCTATTTATTATTTTTTTTTTTTTTTTTCAAAAACTGTTTTCTCTTAGATCCAAAATGACATTTAAATTAAATTAAATTAATTTTACAACGTGGTACCTAAGAAATCTCAAATGGCACTAATGGTGCCAAATCGTGCCAAATCGTGCCAAATATGCCAAACTTGAGGACGCCTAAATATTTCTTCAATAAGATCTCTATAATTGTTCCTCTGCTTTATTTCAGCAGCATCAAACTTCTCACAGGTGATGTCCAGATGTTGTTCCATGGCTTTATTGAGTTTTTTGGCTACTGTGGCATTATTTTCAAAGGGATATTTATATAAAATGACAATTTTTTTTTGGCGAGGGAAGAAATTCTTCCATTTTTGCTTTGTTCCATCTGCATTTACTCTGACACACTTGCATTAATAGTGCTGCTTACACTTCTGATGCCATCTCACATGTGTAACCTTTATTGTAATACCAAGATAATGCACATAAAGCTTGTAATTACAGAGATATACCCTATTTATTCTGAGCATGTCATTTTCGAGCAGGAACCTCAAAAACGGACTCAGGGAAGAAGAGGTTAAAAGGACAGTAACTGATTTATTGTAGGTTCTTTTTTTAATGCATCTGTCTTTTGATCCATGTTGACCCTGTGGTGTTTTCATTAGCAAGTATGGTGTAAAGGGTGTGGTGGCAACAACATTGAGTGATTCAAATGACAGCAGAAATAGTAGAGGAGAAAATCTTTTGGAATTTTAACCAAAGGGGAAGGAATAGGTAGAAGTCTGTTTTGTAACTTAGTAATGATGGTTGAAATTGCTTGTCGTTTATAATATGAACTTTAATTCTGTTGTTACAGTTTATTTCAATTACTAACATGCACTGGTCCGAACTGAAGACACATTGTTGAAACTCTTCACAGTCAGAGAAACAGAATGTTTACCAAACTGTTTTTAATTTTTTAGTTTTCATGTTTCCATGAACTCTTTATTTCTTCCACAGCTGACTATAATTTCATGATGTGATGATGATGAGAACTTGTGACCAAATGCAGGAGAGATGTAAGACTTGAAAGCACAGTTGTACTAGCTTGTTCTTTTAAATTACCAGGGCACTTCAACAAAAACTTTATTTTGTGAAAAAAACATTGAGCAAGGAATAGCTTAATCCATTTTTCAGTGTGATAGGGGGCATTGTCTTTGGCATTTGCATTCACCCTGCCATGTAGCTGTACAACAGACCCACCTCCTGCTGCAGAAAACATCCCCCAAAACCATGACATTGCTAAAGTTCAATTATTTGGGTCTGAGGGGAAACATTAGGTTCGGTGTCCGACTGGTAACGACTGAACCCAAAGTGTCTAAATAAGTTAGTTAAAATTGGAGGAGGAAGTGTCAGAGTCCAGATCTAAACCCCATAGAGAATCTCTGGAAAATCCTTGGCAACAAAGTAATGTCTAAGAAACCCACTCCAGTTAGTGAACTGTGGAAGAGACTGAGTCAGAATGGACCAAGATCAAACCAGAGCAGTGTGAGAAACTAGTAATGTCCTGTGGGCGCAGATGTGCTGAAGTCATTCAAAGCTGTGGCCTCTAGACTTCCTGTTCATTTTTTAATCCTACAGAAGAAAACATTGTTAAAATCTTCTCTTCCGACACAATGAACACTGTTCTCTAAATTTGATCGCTGTTTTTTTCACAAAATAAAGGTTTTTGTTGAAGTCTCATGGTTATTTAAAAAAACATGGTAGGACAGCAGAGGTATAGCCACAGCGGATATTCTATCAAATTCTGAACGATAACAAATAACAGTATTTCAGATTGAATAAAGTATTAAAACTCTAATTGTGTCCAGTGTATGTACAAAGATCTAGAAAAGAATGAAGGATATTGTAGCACACTGCTGCATTTCTGATTTATTATTTTCCGTTTACTTTTAGTAAGTGGTGTAAAGTAGTAAAGTTAGTAAGTAAAGTTTGTTTGTTTTTTCTTTTCCTTTTGTGCATTAATACATTTGTTTTTAATGTGTTGTTATTGTATTTTTATGTTGTTGATTACTCCCTTGAAAACAATTGGGTTCATCATAAGGAGTTTATCCCAATAGTTGGGAAGTATTGGAGTGTAAAGCCATCCAACATTGTTCACACCAAACTTTCTTTTAAAATATAGGGGAGATCCCAAATTTTACAAAATCTGTCTGAATTTTTACTAACAAAATATCAAGAAAATTCCCCTTGCGTGGAATGACATTACATTTCTACACAATATAAACTGTAGAGTTTACTGTAAAAAAACGTAAAGACACTAAAGGGGAAACAAAATTTATGTAAAACATGTTCAAATCATCACACAATTGTTTTTTTTCCCTGATCATATCATTTTATTCCGGACAAAATGTGAAAATATGCAACGACAATCGCAACGAATAACTAAATGATATTGAGTTAAAGCTAAGAAGAGAGGGATGGAGATAGAAAGAAGGAGAAAAGTAGAGGGGGACAGAGTAAAGGGGGTGGTAAAGCTCAGGAGGAGGAGCGATGAATTCCCAAAACTAATCTGAGTATAATCAGGGCACTGCCCCAGTGTCCTAACCCCATCTACACACACACACCAGAACACTTCTGCCTACCCATAACCCCCAGTGTGTGGGCGGTGGTGTTCCCATGACCCACTTAACACATCTGGGTCAGCTGTATTCAACTATCGGCTTACCCACACACACACACACACACACACACACACACACACATACAGATGCCTATCCAGGTAGGTTAAGCCTTAACCTACCTGGATAGGCATCATTTGCCTTAACCGTTAAGGCAAATGAACGAACACACACACACACACACACACACACACACACACACACACAAGTTTAGATAAGGCAGATGTGCTCAACACTACTCATGTGAGGTAAGATGAAAGTATCAAAATGATGGCTACTCATTACTGGAAAAGCAGTGCATCTGTGACACATAGGTGCTGTTCTTCCATTCCCCAGTTGTTTCTCTGAGCGTTTACCAGGTTGTAATACCATCAGACTCTTCTAAAGGCCCAGCTCGAGCTGGAGCAGGGGCCGTATCCACTTCACACTCCATCATATATAAAGAGTACTGTGAGACAAACACCTTGGAGAGTCAAAAGGTTTGTCTCGCTAGTTGTAGCGTTCGATGTAAACTAGCAAGTTTTTTTTGGCGCGGAGGGCCCTTTTTTGCCGAGGCAGGAAGCGAGGAAAGGGCACATGAAGAGAGCGGTTAGGCTCTTTAAACGCAGGGGTAGAACTGCCTGTATCGCTTCCAAAAATAAAAAAGGAAAAAGGAAAAAAAAACTTTTGAAGTGTGTTTGTGTTTGAGGCGAGGGAGCAAAGGTGTGCTTTTGCGTTTGAGGCAAAAGGCAGGGGTATCTTCAGTATGTGTGTGTGTGTGTGTGTGTGTGTGTGTGTGTGTGTGTGTGTGTGTGTGTGTGTGTGTGTGTGTGTGTGTGTGTGTGTGTGTGTGTGTGTGTGTGCGTGTATGTGTATGCATGCATACAAGTCCCTCTTGCCAGTTTTAAAAATCATCCGTAGCCCAGGTAAATGGCATGCTGTCCTCTGCACATGCCCGGTGGCTTTCTCTTTCTCTTCACAGGGAGGAGTTCAGAGGGCCAGTTAGCACCGTTCACAGCAGACCCTGAGGCTTTGCTCAAACACACACACACACACACTGAAATTCACGCACAACGATGTCTTTGAGCACACAAACACACACACACACACACAGCATACACAGGGCCACAAACACATTCACACTTGCTCAGAGGCTCTCGTAAATTCATGCAGCGGCAGCAGTTGTACATGCATACACACATGTGCACACACACACATACAGTTGGCCTGTGGCTAGAGTGTTCAAACAGGCGTGATATTGAAATCCAGCAGTAGGGAGAACAGTGGGTTTTGCTGAGGTCCATAGCAGGTTATTGATCAAGGTTAGTTTACTGTGAAAACTCTGCCTGTGGCCAAGGGCCATTCACACCAGAGGTGTGTGTAGGAAATCTTTGTGTACGGACACAGGAGTGCAGATTAGTGTGAGTAAGTGTGTAGGTGTATGCGTGTGTATTTTTGCACTGAAAGTTTATGAATAGACAACAGAGCTGCTGTGTTGCATGTAATGTGCTTCGGCGCAGCTGTGTTTGTATCAGCTAACAACTGTTTTTGCACAAAAGCCGGCTTCTTCATCCGAGCTCTTATATCAAGTAACTACAGTAGTTGTGCTCCTGTCCACCTGTATGTCAAATCCAATCTAACTTAATTTCTATAGCACAAGATATACATGCATAAAATATATGCATACATAAAATAGACTCACCAGATGTAGACTGTTGGGATAAACCTGCCATCTGCGCTTAGCTCAACCCAAGACGACAGTTTTACAGAAATACCAACAAGCCAAAGCATTTTTCCCCCCTACCCCACACTGTTTATTCGTACAGAGACTTTCTCCAGCGCTGACACACTGGCATTGTGGGACTTATTTTGCTCAAATATGGCAGAAAGGATCAATGAATGCACGATGACAAAATAATTCCATTATGAATAGACATTCAATCACGGTCTCACAATGTTATAACAAGTCTCAGTGAATTCTTCGTGGTGCTGTTAGTCGACCCCAGGGTTCAGATGTGAGCTTTACAAGCAGAGATGGGTTCTCTTCACTGGCGGTGAAGATCTACTTGTGGTTTTTCATGTTCTGTAAAACTACGGGCTGCTACTCTGCTAATCTTTCTGGCACATAGAGAAACACACACACACACACACGTTCACAAGTTTCTCTCATGCTAACAAAAGCAGATGTATGAAAGGTGTCTGCTACTCTATTCAGGGCCTAAGAGGCTTGGCATCAAAAGACCTTCATATGGAGATTCAACACAAACACCCACTCACACATATACACACATCCATATACAAGTGTGTCAAACAGCAGGGGTATTTTCAACATGGTATAATATGGTAAGAGAGTCCTGTTTGAGTCTGTTGGCACACACACACACACACACACACACAAACACAACCTCATACATACACATGCATCACCTTCACAGGAAGGTATATATGTATGCAGCCTGCTTTTTCTTCATAAAATGGCCGATGGACGTCAAAGCAGCAAAAAGTTGTGACCTCCTATATCTCTTTTTTTGCACTTCATCTCTTCCATAGCCCATCCATCCATCTATTTCAGCAAAAAGCCGTATTTTCTTCTTTACTGCATTTCTGAATGTGTAGGCAAACGACTGTAATGCAAGCGCCGCTCTTCACACACACTAGCCTGCATGCTTTGTGCGTATCTGGAGGCTATATTAAGAAAATATATCAGCCCAGGAGTATCTTCCTTTAGGACCTTTACTAAGTAAGTTTAATAGAGGAGGGGGGAGACGCTAGGCCGTGCATCTGGCTGCTGTCTTTACATGAGTAAAGTCGTCTTTAAGCTGTGGTCTATATTTTGAAAATGTTCTTTTTGCTATTCCCGTGGTGCAGATCGGACTACAGGACCATTAATCGCCGTATTAACAATGTTAATAATAATTACCATAGCTTTAAGTGCTTTAACAGCAAAGTCAACGTTTACTTCATAAAATGTTTGCAATTTTTCATATTCTTAATGCAGTTTCTTCTCTAGTATTAGTGTGTAAATGTGTCTCTGTGCCTGATGCTGTTTCTGCATGGTGGGGCTTGGCAGAGCGGACCCTACAGCACCTGCAGGAGTTTTTAGTTTGGCAAGTGGGGCTTGACAGCCGTGGCCCCTAAAAGCTGATTTTACTGCAAGGCCGTGTACGTCTTGTTATAGCTAGCTTAAGAAAAAGGGACTGATATTAAACGTTAAAACAGTATTTATAGTGTGGGTTAATTAATTACAGTATGCTTTAGTACTTTAGTGAGGACCACCTCACCACTCTTCAAGAAGTGAACTTCATCAGTCAAAATTATTATTCAATTATTCTATAACTGTCACCTGCTGTATTGGCTGACATGTATTGGCAGTGCACTGTTCACTGATATGTAGTCAGATCATTATTGTGGGATTTAAGATCACATTATTCGGCTGGAGTTTTGTCCTCACTGGTATTGAGGATGCATTGGTCGCAGCAATCACAGTCTCCCCTCTCTTACTCATACACGCACACGCACACACACACACACAAGCACACGCACATGCACACGCACACACACACACACACAAACACATCATATGCATGCAGGCACCCGGTGGTACAGCCCTGATAGAATGCCAAACTAAAACAAAGAACACAGGGACAGCATTAGGCTTTAGCACAGTTTAGAACGACAGAACACAGTCGGCCCGTCGTACAAGTCGGCACTATGAATAGCAACTTAATTAAACTAAGCAGAAAAGGCAAACTAGGCGAAAAACGAGAAAATACAACAGGTTGGGCGGTACAAACCAAATACAAACTAATACAAAATATATTTGTTCAAGACAAAAGTAAACAAAAATAAGTAATGTTTATAATCTAGGAGTAAATGTCATCTCTAAATACAAAAGTGAATACAATACATTCCAGGGGAGAAGGCGAAGAAAATAAAATTCAAAACTATAGTCGATGAGCATATTTTAAGCAGAAACTATTGACCTTACTCTTGTTTTTATGCAACATACCGGACAACATACTAGTGCACTCGTCATTTCACATCATTTCTTATGATATAAATAGGTCAAAAAAAGATTTTTGTCCTGTGCATTTGTCAAAATGTGCATTTCGATTAAACTCACCTTTCTTCTTTTATACCAGTTGGACGCATATGTTTTCATTTAATTGACTTATTTCCCTCTCACAAGTCATGTTTAGTGATACACAGTTGTACATCCTGTTATTTATTTTCTCTTTGGCGATTAATCTGTTGATGCATGTTATAAACAGGTTTTGTTCATTAAAAATATGTTATTCAAAGCATTTGTCATTCATTGCAAAACATTAATTAATTTAATTTAATAATTAATTTATTAATTTTGATCACGCAATTACACATGGTGGAAACACAATCGTCCCAACCACTGACATTTTAACCTTTCTTGCCTTTAAACCTCAAAACTCTGACACTGCACACTTAGGACATGTTTGAGTACGAATTAATCTGTTGTATAGTCATTTTATTATGGCATGAAACGCAAAAAAAAACACAACTGTTTTATTACCAAAGAAATCCCGCATAAAGGATTTTACTTTCCTCATTCAAAACAGGTTCACGCGGATAACTTTTGAACAGTAAGACGCCCTTACATGATAATTCATGATGTGGAAGGGGCACAGCCAGGTATATGGGGATGGATACAGATCACCCGGCTACATCAGCCTGAAGCCCTGTGAATGGAGTGGCCATGGTCCCAGCAGTGAATGTGAAAACTTTGAGTTGGTTTCAACAGGTTTGGCATATAGTGGTAAAATGAGTTAGTTACCTTAATGATGAGATTATAAATTTAATTTAAAGTGAGTTGAGTTTTGTTGCTTCCTTAAATAGTCTGTATGTTGTACTATTAGTATATGATCGCTGGGTGTACAAACTGTTTTAAGTTGAACAAAGTTGGAGCTCTTGGTTCAGTTTTTTCTTTTGCCTGAATGTCAGCACGTGTCAGAATGTTATTGGATAATTATCAACTTCAGCAAGTCAAAATCTCATTGGCTGATCCCCTCAAGACCAGCCTGGGGCTGTATGATGGAGAAGGTTGCCTTTAGCCCAATTTGGACGGGATTAGTTTGATGTGGGGACCGGGTAAGGTAATTTTTACCAGAGGTTTTAGTCCTGTCCATGTCAGTAATTATTAGAAAAGTTACACTTGAAGAAGCACTCGGCCAAAATAGTATATCTCACACACACACACACACACACACACATATATATATATTATTATTTGACTTTTACGGGCCCTAGAGCTAATGTCTGTTTCTGTTTCTCATCTGCAGACGATTCACTTAAAAGGAACAACACCACAAAGTCAACTGTCCCTATAAACTGTGACTGTCAGACAAGTGTGTACTCCACTTTCACTTCACACATATTTACAGACAAGTTGTAATTGAATCTCTTTTTCTCTTTTTTCTTCTCAAACTCTGCAGGGTCTTTATGATGCAGACTACCTGGACATTCCTCCACTCCTGAACCCGTGAAGAGTCCAACATGGTGTCTTCAACCGCTAATCTGTCAACACAATGGTCCATCAAATGTGAAATGAATACAAATGCCTTTCACAGAGCGTTTTGTGACTTCGCAACATTGTGTTTTTGCAACTTTGAATAAAGTTTAACAAAAATGAGCTGTATTTCCTGTCTATTACTTTATATATAATTTATTAATATAAGTCAAGATGTTGGTGGGGGTATTTATTTTTTGTACTTCGATGAATGATACATTAAACTGAATATAACTGGAAGAATGAGTCATTGCAACTTAAAATGCTGAGTTGAATGATTGGAAAGTAGAGTTGAATTTTTTAGGATATTTTAAGTACAAATGATTTGCCTTTAAGTGTGTTCAACTTAAAAAGTTAAGCCCAGGCCTTTTGGCCTCTATGTTGAATGTACTTAAAAACAAATTAAGTATCTCTAGTATGCATTACTTAACAAGTTTAAATGGAATCTCATGCCTCAGTTTCTTTTAAGTAAAGTCCACTTACCTGGGCTAACATTTGCCTGCAACTCTAAATCAGTTATGGCTGCAATTTTCCCTGCATTCCTCTCTTGTAATGTTTAAATACAGAGTTGGACAAAAGGTACAAATCTAGATGTAGACAAGGTTTTTAAAACATACCAGAAATTGGTGACCCGTTGCTATGTACCCCTAGTGACTAATTCTCGACATCTTGTAGCTGCCTTCGTCAAAAGTCTTCAAGTGGTTCACAGGTGGACAGCTGGTTATGTGACGAAGCAGCAGCAATCAGCAATCCTGCAGGGCAGAGTGGGAAAAAATCATGCAACACGTGGCTAAAGTGCAGAAAAAGATCATCACTCAACAGACTCGACACAGTTTGTGCTAAAAGCAAAAGGTCAATACAGAGCACTATGGCTTTGGTCTACCATGGACCATTTTTTAAATCTTTTTTTCTACGTTTTGCTTGACATGTCAGTTGACCATTAGGCCAATCCCCCGAAACCTGGGTGAATTTAATTATCTCTGAATCCACGTGTCAACCACCAAACGACTTCATATCTGACGAACAGCCCAACGCAAAAATGCCCTCACTCTGAAGGTCTACATTTTTGAAATCATTCTCACTAGGATAGGAATACATGAACACAAAGACACACGCACGTACACACACGCACCACCCTTCTCTGTCCGGTCAGTGTAATGGATGGTGAATCCGCTGCTTACTCATGCATACAGCTGACAAATTGTCCCTCTCTGAGCATGGACCCGCCGCTGTGTGATTTGTGAAAGACGGGACACGACAGGATGAGTCGGCGGCTCAGATTGAAAAAGGGCACAGAGGATACAGACAAACTAGTCTGAAAAGGTGCATTTGAAGAAAATTATATATCTGAGGGCTTACAGGCCGCCGGGCTGTGGATGAGTTGCTTCTGTGTGTGAGTGTATGTATGTCTGAGTAAGATTAGAAATATGTGATGCACATTTTAGCAATGACCTTGCTGTGTTTTGGACTGTGAGAATTTTCCTGTAGTATACAGTATGTGTCTGGTGGAATATGACAGAATCTCTGAGATGAACAAGAGTGCATAGTAGGCTAAAGTTTGAACTCATTTGACTGGATTTAAAGGGAAATTTTGGTGTAAAATCATCCAGGCTCTTTTTAGGCAAATACACTCATCAAAAAAGCCATAAAGACAATTTTTTGTGTACGAACAACTAACAGAGAAATCCGGGACAGACGCTAACAGCCAGATGCGGCTAACACTGATTAGCTTGGCGGTGAGTTGAACGCATTTGACCTTTTTTAACCACTAACACTGCTCCAAATAACAAATAAGAGTTCTTACACATTAACCGAAACACCAACAACGTAGTATGTGAACACAGTATTTTTTAAAAGAGTGTTTTGAAAGACTTGCCAACTCAACCGGTCGCAGCTCCTCTCGTAGTAAAGTCCAAGTTCAAGTAGCCCATTGATAATTTATTCCAGCAAAACACGTTAACCTTGTGGTTTGATAGTTTGCTGAAATATGAGTTAATAACAGAAGGTTAAAGGTTTAGAAAAGTCCCACAGCATCTTTCCTGCAGCGGCGAAATGTCACGTGAGAGGTCAGGGGGCGTGTGTTGTTGCCGGAAGACGCACAGTGAGTGCAGGCCCAGGTAAAGCCGACTAGCCTGCAACTTGAGATGAAGAGAGACAGAAGGTTCGTGTTAGTATCTTTCCCGTCTGCAAAACAAAAATGAAAGCTTAACACCCAGAAATTTTTCATAGGCTGCCATTGCGGTACGATGACCGTGCTCTGATAAACCAGTGGCTTATTGTTTTGAATCTGGACATTGAGCACCGATCGAGACGCTTAAGCAGAGGGATTACCATGTCTGCTGCAAACATTTGGAAAAGGACAACTTCATAATTCCTGGAAGAGCCTCTGACCCAAAGAAGAATTGAAGAAGAATGCAAATGCAGAATTTTACCAAACTGTCACACACCACAACATTTACATGTTTTGCTGGAATAAATCCTCAGTGGGCTCCTTCCTTTGGAGTGTATTTGGTAATCGACCTGAATGGACTTTATTATGAGAGACTCTGGTACTGGTCGAGTTGGTAAGTCTTTCAAAATACTCTTTTATTAAACTCTGGGTTCACTAACTACATTGTTGGTGCTTTGGTTAATGTGTAAGGACTCTTATCATGCTACCGCAGATTGGTGTTATTTTGATCAGTATTTGTGGTTAAAAAAGCTGTTGAAATGCGTTCAACTCACCCCCTGAGCTAATCAGTGTTAGCTGCATTTGGCTGTTAGCAACTGTTAGCTTCTGTCCCGGATTTCTACGTAAGTTGTTTGTGCACAAAAAATTGTCTCAGTGGCTTATTTGATGAGTGTAGTTGCCTAAAAAGAGCCTGGATGATTTTACACATGAAATTTCACTTTAACAGTGAGATAGCCCACATATTGTGCACCAGTACCCCTTTAAAGTGTATAATATGACCCACATACAGTCCAGCAGTCCCTGCTTATAGTATAATTTAGCCCACATACTACTCACTCTTCCCTGTACCTATCATTATAATATAACCCATATTCCCTCCAGCAGATCCCACTGTCATCTTTTACTGGGAGTTTAGTGTATACACCAACAACAACCTGCTCCTCTACCTTTAGTCCCTGATACACTACACTGAAGTTTATATGAACATTAGACACAATGCAAATGTTAAATGGGGACCAAATTGAGGCTACCAAGGGTGCTCTATGTCATGCACAAGTGCCAGAACAAAACTGAGATGATGAGGTCAGTTTTATTGTGTGGTTACAAAATCTGCATTAATAATTTAAAGCTGGAAAACATGGCATGATTAGATAACTTGCTGTGTGTTTGATGTTCAAGGGAACTTCAGAGACAGTCAACCCAAGAAGAACGACAGCATAATTATGCAGGGGAAAAGGAGGATGTCAGGTGACAGCACTTTGCAGTACCATAGCACATTACTTTGACAATGCCAAAACATGTTATGTACAATACCATATCGTGGGTTTTTATTTTTTATTTATTTTATTTTTATTTGACCTTTTTTTACATTCTTTACTGCCAAGGAAGATTCAAACTGTTTATGCTATGTTCACACTAAATCATCAAAAGCTCAAGCCAAGTGTGGCCAGCAACATTGCCGCCGATAGCTCAACTTTGATTTGTAGCGTGTCACTCCCATCAATTAGTGATGTCCAAATGAAGCTTCATGAAGCACTGGATGTAGCTCTCTGTTCAACAAAGGGTTGTATAAACACACTGAATCAACATTCATTGAGCCCTTTTCTTTAAACCAAGAGCTCCATCTAGTGGACTCAACAAATACAACTAATGCTTCATGAAACTTCATTTGGACATCACTAGCAACAAGTGTCAGGGGTCAGTTTGTAGCTTGATGTCATGGGCTTCCATTGAAAATTAGTTGTAGCCTGTTGCTTCATCGCTTGTAGTGTGAACACAGCATTCAGCTCAAATAATGTATTAATTTGTGTAAAAACAGCATCTCCTCTCCGGTAACCATCACCTTATCGTGGTGGAGAGGTTTGTGTGTCCCTTTAAACCTGAGGGCTGTGTTGTCTGGAGCCTTGTGCTCCTGGTAGGGTCTCCCATGGCAGTGGTCTCAGGCGGGGGCCGGACTAAGAATGGTTCACAAAGACTCAATGGACAAACGAGGAAGAGGAAGAGAGACCCTGCCCGGAGGAAGCCCTGGGCCCCCGTCTGGAGCCAGGCCCAGAGGGAGGGCTCGCCTGCTCGTGTCTGATGGCCGGGTTTACCACGGAGCCTTCCGGGCACAGCCCGAAAAAGTGACGTGGCACCTCCCTCCTCTCCATCCTGTGGGCCCACCACTCGCAGGGGAGGAACCACTTGGGACGGGTGCGCTGCTGCACGGGTGGCAGTGAAGGTGAGGGGCCTCGACGGACCAGACACGAGCAGCAGAAGCTGGCTCTGGGGACGTGGAATGTCACCTCCCTGTTGGGGAAGGAGCCGGAGCTTGTGCGGGAGGTGGAGCGCTACCAGTTAGATCTGGTGGGGCTTACCTCCACACACAGTCTCTGTTCTGGAACCGTACTCCTGGATAGGGGTTGGACCCTATTCTTCTCTGGAGTTGTGCTAGTCACGGATTGTCTATAACTAACACCATGTTCGAACATAAGGATGCTCATAAGAGTACGTGGTACCAGAGCACCCTAGGCCAAAGGTCGATGATCGATTTTGTGATTGTATCATCTGATCTGAGGCCGTATGTTTGGACACTTGAGTGAGGAGAGGGGCAGAGCTGTCAACTGATCACTATCTGGTGATGAGTTGGGTCGGAGGATGGTGGAAGATTCTGGACAGACCAGGTAAGCCCAAACGAGTAGTGCGGGTGAACTGGGAACATCTGGAGGAGGCCCCTGTCCAAGAGATCTTCAACTCACACCTCCGGCTGAGCTTTTCTGGCATCACTGTGGAGGTTGGGGGTATTGAACTGGAGTGGGCAATGTTCAAAGCTTTCATTGCTGAAGCTGTAGCGGTGAGCTGTGGCCTCAAGGTCTTAGGTGCCTCAAGGGGCGGTAACCCTCGAACACCGTGGTGGACACGGGTGGTCAGGGAAGCTGTCCGACTGAAGAAGGAGGCCTTCTGGGATATGTTATCCCAGAAGACTCCGGAGGCAGTTGCAAGGTACCGACAGGCCAGAAGGGCTGCAGCCTCTGCTGTGTCAGAGGCAAAGCAGCGGGTGTGGGAGGAGTTCGGAGAAGTCATGGAGAAGGACTTTCGGGGTGGCACCAAGGTGCTTCTTGAAAAGCATTCGACATCTCAGGAGGGGGGAAATGGGGAACTGCTGTTTACAGTAAGGACGGGACGCTGGGGACCTCAACCGATGAGGTAATCGGGCGGTTGAAGGAGCACTTTGAGGAACTCCTTAATCCGACTAACACGCCCTCTTTTGTAGAGGCAGAGCTGGAGGCTGATGGGGAATCATTGTCTGGGACAGTGCCAAGGGAGTGGCAGACTGGGTTGGTGGTTCCTCTGTTTAAAAAGGGGGACCAGAGGGTGTGTGCCAATTACAGGGGTATCACACTACTCAGCCTCCCTGGTAAAGTCTACTCCAAGGTGCTGGAAAGGAGGGTCCATCCTATAGTCAACCTCAGATTGAAGACAAACAATGCGGATTCCGTCCTGGACGTGGAACAACGGACCAGCTCTTCACTCTTGCAAGGATCCTGGAGGCGGCCTAGGAGTATGCCCATCCAGTCTACATGTGTTTGTGGATCTGGAGAAGGCATATGATCGGGTCCCTCGGGAGATACTGTGGGAGGTGCTGTATGGAGTATGGGGTGAGGGGGTCACTTCTGTGGGCCATCCAATCTCTGTACACCCAAAGCGAGAGCTGTGTCTGGATCCTCGGCAGTAAGTCGGATTCGTTCCCGGTGGGGGTTGGCCTCTGCCAGGGATGTGCTTTGTCACCAATCCTGTTCGTGATTTTCATGGACAGGATATCGAGGTGTAGTCATTGTGGGGAGGGTTGCAGTTTGGTGGGCTGCGGATCTCATCCCTGCTTTTTGCAGATGATGTGGTCCCGATGGCATCGTCTGTCAGAGACCTTCAGCACTCACTGGATCGGTTCGCAGCCGAGTGAGAAACGGCTGGGATGAGGATCAGCACCTCTAAATCTGAGGCCACGGCTCTCAGCAGGAAACCGGTGGACTGCTTACTCCGGGTAGGGAATGAATCCTTACCCCAAGTGAAGGAGTTCAAGTACCTCAGGATCATGTTCACGAGTGAGGGGACGATGGAGCGTGAGTTTGGCCGGAGAATCGGAGCAGCGGGGGCAGTGTTGCAGTCGCTCTACCGCACCGTTGTGACGAAAAGAGAGCTGAGCCAGAAGGCAAAGCTCTCGATCTACCGGTCAATCTTTGTTCCTACCCTCACCTATGGTCATGAAAGATGGGTCATGACCGAAAGAACGAGGTTGCGGGTAAAAGCGGCAAGATGGGTTTTCTCAGGAGGGTGGCTGGAGTCTCCCTTAGAGATAGGTTGAGAAGTTCAGCCATCCGCGAGGAACTCGGAGTAGAGCTGCTGCTCCTTTGCGTTGAAAGGAGCCAGTTGAGGTGGTTTGGGCATCTAGTAAGGATTCCCCCTGGGCGCCTCCCTAGGGAGGTGTTCCAGGCACGTCCAGCTGGGAAGAGGCCTCGGGGAAGACCCAGGACTAGGTGGAGAGATTATATCTCCACACTGGCCTGGTAACGCCTCGGGATCCCCCAGTTAGAGCTGGTTAATGTGGCCCGGGAAAGGGAAGTTTGGGGTCCCCTGTTAAAGCTGCTTCCCCCACGGCCCGACCCCTGATAAGCGGTTGAAGATGAGATGAGATGAGAAAAACAGCATCTCTAAGCAAAATTCAAAATAAATTGTGGTGTGTGTAATATAGCCTCCCACTTAATTTATTTTTTCTGCGCCATCTTAATTATTTTATAATGTAGTGTTTCTGTGTATATGTTATATGCCAGGCTGAACAGCTGTGTGCTAGTCATCCTTGTTTACCGTTTTTTTTAAAACGCCCCCCCAAGTAGCCCCATGTTTTAACGTCAGAAAGCTATGAATTTTGGATAAGTCCCTGAGGCAAAGTCTAAGGAAACTCAAAGAATAAGGGTGCTGGCATCTGTACTGTGCCCAACTACAATTCACAGCTAAAGTCTAGTTTGTTTGACCAGTGCGAGTACACAGCATGCTTCCAAGCCATCGCCTGGTTGAGAGAGGCTTCGGTACAGTCTGATTGCACATGTACGAGCACAAGCATGAGCATAGAAGGTATATGTAGGCGTATAAGCATTAAGCAATCATGCTCTGGACCAGATCTTTTAAAGCAGTGTGAGTGCAGGCCAGGCCTGGCCAGCGGAGGAGAAGGGTTGGGGGGGAGTCACCCTTGATCCCGACACGGATCAACCAATCCCATTTCTTCAACGCCTGGGAGAGCTGGTGGACCAGTTTATGGTATGTAGTATAGACTGCAAAAAAGGTTTGTAGTTTGCCTAGCTACACAACATGCTACCAAACACGTGTGTCATTAGTTTATTTGGATTATTTAGAATAATGAATAATATCTCACACCCTTCTGTTTGAAGACTGGATCTGGAAAATCTCAGTTTGGAGAACCATCTAGCTCTCTGCCTCAGCCCTACCCCTCGATGCCAGAGGGACTTGAGACAACCGAGGGGTAGGGCTAAGGGGTGAAATGGGATTGGGCCAAAGTCCTTGAGTCCATGAGTGTGGAGATTCAGATTGAGCCAAGATCCTCATAATGGGGAGGTTGAGGTGAATGGGCGGGTCAATAAAACATCAGGCTTTAACGCAGGAGACCATAGTTAATTTGTATCCTGTTGCTGAGTCCTATTTCATCCGTTCTACTTTCCTGTGACCAGACAGTGGGTAGTGGAACAGCCCTAGTCCAAGCTCAGCCAGCCTAGCACTTAAAAAAAATGCCAACAGTCTTTCTCAAAATCCCACTCCAGACACATTTTAAAGTATGTAAAAACTACTCTGATATGAACAATATTTTGTTCAACAATTTGTTCATTTTAGAGGACAGGAACAGTAGAAAAACACTTTTTTGAGTGGAGGCGGACTTTAAAAACAATTTAAAATCCAGTCATAGTGTGTTGAAAGGTATGAGTGGTACATGAAAGTAAATGTAGAATAGTTCTTCTTGTACCATAGACATTAACCCACAAACACTCTTTATGGCAAAGACCTGCAAATAACGTGTTTCGATTGTTAAAAATTAAAACAAAAACACTGTGTCAATGTGTTAATGACCGCGTGGTGTGGTGGTTAGCACTGTCATCTCACAGCAAGAGGGTTCCTGGTTTGCATGTTCGTCCAAAGTCATGCATGTGTTAGGTTAATTGATGACTCTAAATTGCCCGTAGGTGTGAATGTGAGTATGGTTGGTTGTCTGTCTCTGTGTGTCTCTATGTGCCCTGTGATAGCCTGGCGTCCTGTCCAGGGTGTACCCCGCCTCACGCCCACTGTCAGCTAGGATCGGCTCCCCCCCGCGCAAGTGGTTGAAGATGGATGGATGGATGGATCTTTGTATCTTTGGAAACAAGCTTGTAATGTACAGAAAATAAGGCAGCATTATACTGCTCCGAAGCTGTGGGAGTAACCACACACTTTTCGACTACCCAAAGACAAGCACATGCTCCTAATGTGGTCCTTAAAAATTACAGGCCAGCACAGCAGAGCTTTCATAAATGAGCCTACTTTATGACAAGCCACTAGCCATTAGGAGGAAGTAAAAAAAAAAAGTATATCAAAGATGAAAAGACAAAGAAAATAAAAGAGCGAAGGTACAGAGGGGCAGGAGTGGGGGTGAAAGGGACCCTCGCTAATTCAGAACACTAGACGGAGTGTTGTGCCAAGTCTGCCTCTTCTCTCTAACCCCCTATCCCCCCACCCCTTTCTCTTTCAAAGGACCGAGGGGAGGCTGCAGCTTTCTAGTCATAAACATCTCGCGGGTAGGTCTGCACTGAGCCTTTGCCATGTTACACATTTGCTTATTTGAGGGGGAAAAAAGCAATTCTGGCACAAAATGTGCTTCTCTCCTTTTTCTCTCCCTCTCTCATTCACTGTCTGATCATTCCTCGAGGCCAGAGTTGAGGCTGTGATAGAGATTAGGACAGCCGCGCTACTGACAAGGCAGCTAAATCTACGCCGGCTGAAAAACCTGGCAGTAGCAGTGTTTGGGGAAGGATTGTTTAAAAAAGAAACAGAGAGGGACTTTGACTAATAGCGTGGAGAGAGACGAGGACCTGGGTCAGGAAATGGAGCATTTTGGCCCGTGCCAAAATGTTTGATTGGGGAGACTGATCAGTTATGATTTAAGGCAGATGTGCGGCTCTCTACAGCTGATTTGGGCTTATAAAAGAGTGAGTGTGTGTGCCTGCATGTGTATATAAGTGCAAGTACATCTACATCTGCATGTGAGGCTGTTTAAGGCTGACTACACAATCTGTGTACATAAGAGGGTGTCAGTGGTACACAGCCCATAGGGACTCGCGCAGTCAAACACTCTAGACTTGCAAAATGCTGAATTCACAACACTTCAAGAGCCACCACTTTCCAAGGCAAAACCACACGTCACCAGTCGCCATTATCAAACACAATATGGTGCCCATATGCTTGTGATGGCATCCAGATGAGTGGAATTGAGAGAACTACATGGCAGGGAGCCATGTTGGATCTAATTAAACCATTCAAGGACGGCTCATGGTTCATCAGGATGGTTTTCTACCCACTGGACATCCAGTAAGGTTCTAACTGATCAACTTCTGCATTCAAACAGAGAAAAAAAGGGCAGCCTGTCTCTCCTGTATGCCCTAACCTGCGTCTCATTTCCCTCAGTTGAATTCATGAATTAATAATTACAGTTTATAACGACTTGGCACTTACATTTGTAGCTGTTGACACATTTTTTATTTGATAGCGTTCTACTGACAATTGCTAAGAACTGGGAACACATCGCTGAAATGATCAGTCAGACAGGTTGTGTACAAGCCAACAGTTGGGCCAGATTACCTACATCACTTATCTAGAGGTAAAACCAAAAGTGACGTCAATTTAAATCTTGTTAATAATCCCTCATTGCCAAGGCTGGATTACCATCCAGGCGAAGTGAGCAACTGCCCAGAAGCCCTAGAATGACTGTGCCTCCATTGATTTGACTGCAGGTCTGTTGGAGACTTTAAGTGAAATGCTGGCGTAAAATCATGCCAGGGTCTTTTTCTGCAAATACACTCTTCAAATAAGCCATCGAGACATTTTTTTTCGTGTAACAACTATTAACGGAGATTTTCAGGTCACTCGCTAACACTCACAAAGTCAATCCAAAAGGAAGGAGCCAATTAATGCTTCATTTCTGTGTAGGGACTCTTCTCATGCTGCTGCAGAGGTTTGGTGTTATTTTGAGCAGTATTAGCGGTTCGAAATCTGTTTTAATGCGTTCACAGTGCTGCCCCGAGCTAATCAGTGTTAGCCACATTTGGCTGTTAGTGACTGTCCGGGATATCGCCGTTAATAGTTGTAACTTGAAAAGAATTGTCTCAACAGTCAGTCAGTTATTTTAAGTTGTTTCGTCAAAGTGAGAGAAATGTAAATTAGCCACCACGTCCTGATATTATTTGACCTGTGTGGGTAAATGTCACCTAAGCATTACATTTTCTATCATGGTAGTGTGTCTTTATGGTTGTGTTCAGTTTATTTTTTAACGTTAGATTGCTTGAGTATCTTACAACAGCACTATGTAACAGATTTATGTCACCTGTCGGACAGTTTTTAAATTCTATCAAACCTTCTGTTTAACCTACAAATATGAATGATTGTGTAATGTTTTACACGTACATTCGCAACTTTCTTACTGCTTTCTCTCATCAAAATTACTTTCTTTATTAATTAGACGTATAAATGTCCATGTACAAATATGGAATATCACTTACATATCACTTAGATTCTTAAAAGTGTATAAGTGAATTCTAAAAGCAACAAGAAAAGACCAGACACTGCTCCAGACTGGATGTGTCCGTATAGGGACCATACCAGCGAACAACCATTGGTGATACAGTTACGTACTGTCCAACTGACTGTTGTTATTTGTAATAGGTTTTGTTCAGAAATGCTGGATTTCATGTCTTATAGTTGTTTGGAAGATTATAGCTTAGCTAATATAAGCTAACGGTACAGCTTCTGTGGCCTTATATCTAACATTAATTATAGTTCTTAGTATATCAATAAAGTATTATGGGTTATCATTCTGTATTTTATCCATATAATAATAAGATTGGTACTCACTGACGTTACCTGAATGGTTACCGTAGCTATGGCAACAACAACAACAGGCTAGCGTTTCAATAACTATAAGCCATACAGATAGAATTCTTTTGACTAACAACTACCCTTAGTCAAACCCCTCAGGATCTTAACAATGTGTTGTCAAATATCAAATAAGAAGCAGAAATGCCTCTCCGACACAGCACCGTCCTCACAGCTGCTTTACTGTGGAAATGGAAACTTGAAACAAATGGAAAAAACAGTCTTTTTTTTCCTTCTTGTGATTTAAATTTTTGTTTTTATCTTCCATGGACCCAAAAGATACACGGTCCATAAACAAAACACTGGAGGAGAAAAATAAAACGCTATTTTTCTGTCTTTGAATTTCATACATTTTCGACTTTTTCCTAGTAGATTTGCTAGTTTTTAACCTCGTAAATCTGCAAGTTTTTTCTCGTAGATTTGCCACTTTAATCTCATGAACCCGCAACATTTTTCTGGAAATGTAACCCTCCTCCCCATTGGTTGCACATTTTTTTTTTATACTTGGCTCTCATGCGCCTCAGATAGTAATAAACTTAAATCATACTTAAAGAGATTTTTTGCTGATATAAATCCCGTTTTGTGTCATGGCAGTGCGGGTAGTGTGTGTAGATGAATGCTGCTTGGCTTCCCTCTGTTGTAGAAGTCCCCGAATGCAGCGAACGTCTTTTGAAATCCACCGGATGATGCGAAGATTGTTTTGGATCACTTCTGCTGATCCACTCAGCAGAGTGTTTCTGCCACGGACAGAAGCCAAACATCATTCAACTACACACACTGCCCATACTGCCATGACAGGGGACTGGATTTGAATGGGTAAAGTATCCCGCTAAACTTTGCTGCAGTGACTGTTTATCAGAAACAGTATTGCTAAAGCAATATGCATAGTATAAGCCAAGATAATTTAGTTTGAAAGCATTTATTACACAATACAACAGAGCAGCAATTTCAATGATAATGCCTATGTCATTCTGGGATAGGGAAGGGGAGGAGAATGCCATCTGTAAAAGCCGGCCACAGTAAAAGCCCCGACAGTTTACATCCGGTGACTAATGATAATGTAAAACACAGAGAAATGTAGCTCTGCAGAGCGTTCAAAAGCAAAGTCAAACCACTCTGATAATTATTCTTGTTTATATGAATGTGTTTGTTCTCCCCCAGGATTATGTATTGTTATTCTCTCCGAGTCTGTCTGTCTGTCTGTCTGTCTGCCTGTATGTCTGCCTGTCTATCTGTCTGTCTATCTGTCTGTCTGTCTATCTGTCTGTTCGTCTGTCTGCCTGTCTTTCTGTTCTCTACACCCACAACCTCACAGTTGCAGATTAGGCCGCTTAGCGCTCACCACGGGGCGAGCTAATCACCAAGGAAAGCAAGGGGTTTGGGAGGGGGGGGGGGGGGGAGAAAGAGAGAGAGAGAGAGAGAGAGAGAGAGAGAGAAAAGGAAGGGGAGTGGTGCTCAACTTCCCCCCACCTCCCCATCCAACCATCCGACCCCCGCCAATCCCGCCCCCGTACTGCCCGTGGGGCACCGTCACGGTGACAGCGGTGTGACAGTAATCTTCCAGTGACACTTTCTGTTTTTTCTTTCTTTCTTTTTCGATTTTTTTAATAGGGGGGTTGAGAGGGGGGTTATTGTCACCCACCTCCACTTACACATACACATACACATACACGAACACAAACACACACACACAACACCCCCTCACCCTACCCGGAGGTACCGTGACACTTAGACGATTGCCCCCCGGAGAAGGCAACAACACGGCGGCACAATGCCGAGCGTTGCCGGCACCAGCGCAGCCAGCCAGGAGCACAGAGATGCCTTCCCTCCCTCGCCTCTAAAAATACTTCCACACAATGCATCTGATAATAGGTTTATGCAATGATGCACCGGCGCCTGGTAATGTATCCACCCCAACATCACCCACCAGCACCGAGGGAGAAAAGGGGACTGGAGCACACTTTTCTCTGCAGCCTTTAACAGTGCAGTTTAGAAGTCTCGAAATATTAGTCTGTTCGCACTGTTAGCAGCTGCAAATCAGTTTGCTCCAGTCCCCTGTTTTCCTTTGGACGTTTACTGTCCTTGAACCTGATTCAGCTGAATACTGCTGGAAGAAGCTCAGCACCTCAGCTGATGGAGGATTACAAATGTGACACTGGGAAGGTTTAGTACTAGTGTAAAAAACAGAGTATATCTGTGATGTAAATATCAATAATATCTAAGATTTGGACAAAATACGAATGTCGGTTAGGGTTTAAAGCATGAGGCTGGGGCAATTCTATTTTTATCTAACTGTCAACAAATCCGCTGTTAGTCCATTTTTTTGTTCTGTCTGACTGGCATTGGCAAATCTTCTCTTTTTTTTTCTAGAAAAAAAAATGTTTTAAAAAACGTTCAATCATTTATTCTTAAACAGCTGGCACTGCAGTTTTTAACAAACATGACTCAAACAAGACTAAAAAGTGCATTTGTTGGAGACTATTTCCAAGAGTGGATTTAAACACATTTGGCATTTGCTGACAATTAAAAAAAAAACTTTAAATAATACGGCAACTGTGTGAAAATGAGAACACATGTAGCAAAAGAGAGAAATCGAGCGGCAGAGGTCACAGAGAAGCACAACCTCTAGCCACACGCTGGGCTGAGTTATGATCCCAAAACCACCTGTTTATTGTAACTTATTCTCTATGCCTGTTTGAATTGGCGCACACAGAAGAATTTATCTTCTTATTGAGCACAATGAGGAGCAATGTGTCTATGCATGTGTCAGTAAGCAGAAGGTAGCACTCCAGACAATAGGAAAAGAGCCAGATTTAAGAGCATTGTCGCTTGGTGTGCGCCAAGCATCTCCATAAATCCTAATACACAGTCATTCCCTGTGGAACAAAAAAAAAAGAAAGGCAAAGAAAGGGAGGGAACAAATGCATTTTCTTCTTATCTATCTGTCTTTCACTCTCTTTCCCCAGTGAGAGAGACAGAAGGGAATAAATGGCTTCCCTCTCCTCTCCTCTCTCCTCGGTGTGGGCTGACAGCGCAGCAGATGGTGGTTTAAGCAGTGAATTTATGAGCGCCACAATCTTAATGTTGCAGAAAGAAAAGAAAAGGACTCGCATCAAACGCCACTGACAAATGCACTTGCTAATATTAATGCACTCCTCATTCATCCAATATGCTGCCTAATTGCTTTTCTGTACACAGTAATATGGCACCTGCTGCTCAAGTCCGGCGCTCGCGTCAGGAGAGGGGAGATCGAGTAGGGGGGAGGACGGGGGAAGGTAGAGCCGTGGAAGTAGAGAGAGATGAGAAAGAAAGTCTCTCTCTCTCTCTCTCTCTCTCTCTCTCTCTCTCTCTCTCTCTCTCTGTCTTTCCGTCTCCCCTTTTTTCTGTGATGAATGCAAGGCTGTGGATCATGCGCCAGACCTGTCAGTGTTCCTAATTAAAATTTTATACTTACAGGCTCAGGGAAAAAAAAAAGGTGGAAAGCACTCAGTAAACAATCAGTTATGAGAGGAGAGGAAGGGAGAGGCCATCACGCACACACAATCGCGAGATGCGACATGCCGGGGCATCCAATTTTAAGTACAGCATCATACAGTGAAAATCTGTGGACTTTATTAGAGCTTAACAAGGCCATCTTGCCTGCAGATCAAGCCTGTATCCAAAAGGGCCTGAAAAGCTGTGAGCCGCCCGCCTTTGCTGCTGCAAAAAAAAAATCTCTTTCATGAGCTCTTGTGGACATGCCAAATGTAATAAAAGCACAAAGGCTGTTAGGCTGTATGGCTATGTCACCTTCAAAGTATCAGTGACTAAAGTGGTTTCACAGAAATGTTGGTCTCAGCCAGAAAGGTAAAATGTGCCATAAATTTCTTCTTGAAGTCGCAGCTAGTAGTAGTAGTAGTAGTAGTAGTAGTTGTAGCACTGAAATTCATGGTATATTGAGATGGGAATCAGTGCAAACTCGTCATTAAACATTAAAATACATATTTCGATCAAACATTGTTCGATAAAATCAATCCACCCTGTGTGATTGCGCGTGTATTATGAATTATTTCAAGCTAATATCCTGCTCATCATCCCCATCAGGTTATAAAGACACCATCATCTGCTTAGCCAGAAGCTGCTCTTTTTCCTCCTTTCAACTTTCTTTGGTGGTATTGTTAATATTCAGACTTTCTCCATTGAAGTCAGACAAATGAATATCATCATTTTAGTGCTTTGCATCATGTTTGTGGTCCATCTGGGGCCTGTGTGAGCCCCCTATAGCCCCACCATTATCTGCCCTCCAGCTGCTGTTAAATGCACTAAATTGTAAAATAATGAGTTTGTAAATTGCACGCAATTACGGATGCAAATTGAATAAATCCTCCAAACTATAGATTGTCCTTTCTCCTCACATCAACACTTAATTGATGCATGTTTGATGGAGAGTAGCAGGTATTTCCTTGAGTGCTGGGATTAGAAACTGAAAATGCATTTTGTTGTTGGAGGCTGTAAAAAGATGAATGGGGATTTGATGGAACAGAGTGCATCAGTTATGGAACGAGAGGTGCAGTATGCATCGCTGGTTGGTGAGTGATCAATGTATGCGATGAAAGGGTACAGTAAATTAAATCAGCAATGGCTATAAGATCTGGCGCTGAAACTAGAAATATGAGCCAACATGAAAAGAACAAATAAAAAAAACACCATACTGTAAGTGAGTGGTTCCCAACCTAGGCGTCAGGACCTCCCTTAGAGGTCGCAAGATAAATCTGAAGGGTCACTGAATGATTGATGGGAGAGGTGAGAATCAGCGGTATGATTCTATTGCAAAATGATGTGTTTTGTTTTTTTACTGACTTCTCTCTGAGAATTATTTTTGTCTTGTGAAATACAAATATTTTGAGAAAAGATTTGAGAAGGTTTGAGGAAGTGAGCTGATCACAACTGCGAACAGACACATATTAAACCTGTGTTACATGTTACAAGTTACATTTTATTGCGACAGAAGCAAAAAATAGTTGGGGCAGTGTATTTATCATCAAAAATAACATTTCACTATATGCACATAGTGAAAAAGATGAGCCAACATTAGAACAAATATCACAAGATAATGCATATGTTTATGAAATACTATAAGAGGAAGCTTATGGGAAAGTAATTTATTTTAAATATGGCTAAATTAATATTTTAATACATTTTTAGTACCAATTGCAATATATACTGTATATACCATCATCACACTCAGGGGCGTAGGCAGGCTTTTGGAATTCTATGACACATGCCCCCCCAATGTCCCCCTCAATATAAATTTTGAACATTTTGACCTGACAATGTAAAGTTTTGAATTATTAATATTTTAATTCATCACTTATTTGTTTAATTATGATTTCTGTAAAAATGTTTTTTCCCCCACATTGAGGTCTAAACAGTGTTTTCAAAGCCTTCTCGGCATAAATCACTGTTCCGTGTATTATTGCGATGGAATAGGCACATTTAAACATCAAGTCTAAAAACACTTGTGTATTTTTTAATTTTTACACGTAAACGTGTGACAGGGAGGAGGGTTACAAGTATAACGTATAATTTAAAGAAACTGTTCATACAACTATGAAGAGAATTTCAACATGTGGGCTGAAACAGGGATGTGATTGTTTCCAAAGAGGTATAAGGACGGGGAAGGGTTGTGACAACGGTTTACTTTAGACCCATAGTGATAGTCACGTGGTACATGGAGTTTAGATTATTGTTTATAAACTGAATACACTGTAAGTTTGAGTGAGTGCGTATGTAAATGTATGTATGTATA
The DNA here is from genome assembly GCF_963691815.1 of Echiichthys vipera. Taxonomy (NCBI): domain Eukaryota; kingdom Metazoa; phylum Chordata; class Actinopteri; order Perciformes; family Trachinidae; genus Echiichthys; species Echiichthys vipera. The sequence continues at coordinate 6,202,599 of NC_139836.1, read as the reverse complement.
GAATATAATAAGTTGTATAAATTCATTGATGAATAGTGGAGAAGGGGTAGGAACAAATGTTTACTTTATCCTACTCCTTTTCCAACATGTTCGATTAAATGTGTGTTGTTTACGAGAATTTAATCATTAACATTGTGTATAAATGTATCATTCATGCAATTTGATTGTTATTTGGGGTTTTCACCTTTTTTGTTCTACAAAATAAAATATGAACAAAGTGCCCCAGAGGCTTCCTAAACCAATGTCTTATAATGCATTTTGTAGTGTGTGGATGCTAACATATACACACACTGTATAACAATACCATTAATAACCGCACTAATGATAAACCTGTTATGAGCTTTTCTTAAACAACTGACTATGATGAACTATATAAATCCTGAACCTGATTGAAGTGTTCCCAAATGTTCCTCTTCTCAGCTAAAGGAAGATCAATTATTCATCTCATACACAGCATATGTAAGTTGTAATAATGAGGCAGCGGAGACCGAAACATCACACACACAGTCAATCACACAGGATTCACTTTGAGCATCTGACACACAGACACACACACACACACACACATACACACACACACACACACACACACACACACCTGCTTTTACCTCTCCTCTCCCTGGTGTGTCTGTGTATGTGGGTGGATGTTTTGCATGCATTTACCTTGTCCCTATGTGCGTGTGAGTGTGTGTGTGTGTGTGTGTGTGTGTGTGTGTGTGTGTGTGTGTGTGTGTGTGTGTGTGTGTGTGTGTGTGTGTGTGTGTGTGTGTGTGTGTGTGTGTGTGTGTGTGTGTGTGTGTGTGTGTGTGTGTGTGTGTGTGTGCGCATGCGTGTGTAACTCTTTTATGCGTGAAATGGAGAACGCTGTGCACCTGAAGGCACACGTCAACACACTAAGAACAGGCATCAGCTCAGGACTTGAGTCACATCCAGCTGTTCTCACAAACAGACAAATACTGAAGTCTTTTCAACTGCATGTGTATGTGAATACAAAAACACATTTGACGTAAATAAAGTAACAACAAATTAAATTTTCCAATGCTATTCCACCCACTCGTTACAAATAACACAATCAACTGAGACAAATACCTTGCATTAGTTAAGTCTAAATAGCATCCTACATTCAGTTTTAATAACGCACGTGTTCTCAGATACTGAACTGATACAAAATGACTGGATTTATTCAATAGAGTGTGATCATAGAAAAGGGTTTCTGTAAAAAAAACGATTGAGGAATACATTTCCCCTAAATGTCCCATTCTTGCCGGTAATACTGACGCCACCAGAGCTGTGAATAATCGGTTAACTATTCTGATGATCGATGAGTCAGTTTGAATAATGTTTTAAGAAAAAAATGCCCAAATTCTATGATTGCAGCTTCTCAAATGTGACAGTAAACTGATGAGCTTTGAGTTGTGAATGAACAGAACATTTAGGGATGTAATCTTGGGTTTTGGGAAACAGCCATCCACATTTCCTTTTACAATTTTCTGACATTTTATAGTCCTTTAATGTTCAGCTCAACTGTTTGGTGGACATTTTGAGTCAATATATCTCACTGAAAAATGTGCTGGACTTAACCTGATGAAGTCATCTCTACCACTTAACCACCAATTAAGGTGTGTAATGCTGTCACCGTGTCTTTAAATAGTTTGCCTACTTTAGGAAGTTAGTAACAAAAAAAACTGCAGATATAAGTATTATATATATTTTTTTTATACATATTATAGTTTCAGACGTCTTAATACACAGATTTATACAGACCTTTATACCAAAAAAACAAATCTAATCAGGGTCAAATCATTTTCCAAAGACATGCTCTAACAAACAGCTCAGTTGTGTTTTTATGGTAAAGGAAGTGAAGCTAAGCCTGCGTCATTGAACTGGAAAAAATGTTGTTACGAAATGAAAAAACCTCTGACCATTCATTGTTGTTAAGGATACATTAAATGTTCGAATGTGATTTTTCTGCTGCCTAAAAACATGTTCGACCAAATGGTTGAATTGTTCTTTTATGGTAAAAGTAGTGATTTTTAAAGACAATAAATGTAGTTTTAATGAAATAAAAAAATATTACAAATATTCATTGCTGTTAATATCACGTAGTTAATGTTATTCCATAATATGTTTGATAAGATCAAATTCAGTAGGGGCGGCTGGCCCATAGATAAGATCCCATAAATATGTGGAAATAATAATAGCACTGGTCATACTACTAATTCCATAGTAACAGATGGACATATGTTGTTATACCAACATTATTACCATTATAACAGTATATCATTTCTACTTGAGAGATCTAAATGAGAAGAAAAAAAACTGTGGGGGCTTTTAAAAAACAACTATTGATTGTTGTTATCAATGCCTCAAGGAAGTAAAAAATGCAAATAAAAAAGGTTACAGACTAATGGTTGCAGCCCCAGTCACCACCGCCCACAAATGTTTTAATAGTTTGTGTGTTTAAGGGAGAAGAGTTAAAAGCCTCCCTGAATTCATCACGGGCACATTCACCAGCGAGTCCTAGAAAGACCAGAGCATCGCCATCATCATCATCATCATCATCAGCATCTTCGCCGGAGATACTACCCACAATCCTTTTCCACAAGCCGACTAATTAGCCGCAGAAAGGTCACGTAAAGTCAGAGTATGATTAGAGAAAGGAGAGAAAGGGAGTGAGACGGGAGGGGGAGGGAGGAAATGAGACAGACAAGAAGAAGGAGGAGAAGAAGAAGAGGAAGAAGAAGAAGAAGAAGAAGAAGAAGAAGAAGAAGCTCAAATACAATTTTGGACCCGTGCCAGAACGTCTCTTCTTTTTTAATTCACCATCCTTTTTCTTCCTCCTTTTACTGACAGACTAAGAGCTTTTCTACAAAACATTGGCTTCAATTTTTAATGAAATGCTTATGTTGCTGCACCTGGACATGCTGGCTAAGCTGGCCCATCAGGTAAGGGTTCCCAGGGGGGTCATTAAAAGCAGATCGGACCTGCCTGGCTGCCAGGCGTGATGCGAGGCCTCCAGAATCAAATGCAGTAAAGAAAGGTGTGTTTCTTTGCTTTAAGGGAAAGTGTGTGTGTATGTCTATGTGTGTGTGTGTGTGTGTGTGTGTGTGTGTGTGTGTGTGTGTGTGTGTGTGTGTGTGTGTGTGTGTGTGTGTGTGTGTTTAGAAGTCATATCGCATTCTTTATTTTTCATTATTGTTCATATTTGTAGTCATTATTGCTCTATGCTGCATGATTATAAACTGGAGGTCGTAGGTAGATTACCAAGCTCTCTGTTTACTGCTACATTACCGTGTGTGTACGTGCATGCATTTGCTATGTGTGTGTGTGTGTGTGTGTGTGTGTGTGTCTGTGTGTGTCTGTGTGTGTGTGTGTGGTTGAGTGCCAAGTAAAAACATGAGGGTAGATGCAGGACCGGTGCTATTCCCAGTGAGCCTCGTACAGTGGTCTTGCCGCAGGCTTCTCCCCTGGCTCGATGTTGAGTCAAAACATCTCCTGTGGTAAAAAAAAAAAAAAAAAAGAAAAGGAGGGAAAAAACAGCAGCGGAGTGCTCTTCCCTGTCAACAGCAAAACACAGCAACATGTTGGATGACAATGACACTGACACTGCACTCCCAACCTTTGGGAATTCACCGGAGTGAAGAGCCAGTGTATACTTAGCGTCACAGAACCAAATGATGTACAGTGTGTGTCATTCTAAAGCAACATATGCTTTGCTACACAATAACGAGAGCTCTCTTTCACACACACACACACACACGCACACACGCACACACACACATGCATAGACAGACAAGGGCTGTACATTTGCTCCTCTACCTGGAACAGCCTGATCCCTGAGGGGAGTGATGTTTTAAGACATTCAAATACTCACACACACACACTCACACTCACAGACACACACACACACACACACACACAGTGTAAGTGGACCCGCAGCCTAATGTAGTTTAATCACTCCCAGCACATCCATCAGGGGCTCCAGTAGGGGAGTGGAGTATTTTATCACCACTTTTAAGGGTTATTAGTACAAATACACTGTCACCCTGCATTACCACTGCAGCGCTTTAGGGTGCCATGCCCTCACCACATTCATTACAATCTCTATCAATATCTATCAGAACTAAACACTCCCTCTTTCTCACTCCAACCGTCCTCCTTCCGCCGTCCACTCCTCACACTCTCTGCCATTAAAAGATGTAGACCTACTCTCGCCGGTGCCCCCCCTCCCCCCTTACACTCTCCTCCTCTTCCTCTCACTGCTCCTCTGTCTCCCTTCACCTCCCTCGACACACACCTCTAAAAAGTTTCACTCCATTTATCGTCCAGCGCTCTTCCGCCCCCACCCGCAACCCCCGCTGTCGGACCGACTTGATGGAGTCTGGCGGCTGGCAAGGACACTGCCAGACGGTGACTTTAGAGCCCAGTGGTCAATCCAGAAAAAAAAAAGGGAAATTCCTAGATCAGATGACTTCTTTTCAGTCAGGCTGAGCACATTATTCATTTGCTCCATTACCGGGCGTGCAAAGGTGAGAGGATTAAGAGAGATTTGCTTTTTTTTTTTGATGTGTAAAGTTACTTGAGGGAAAGGACAGTTTGCAGTTTCTGGCCCGGGGAGGTGAGGTGGGGGATATCAATCAAACAGTATCTGACACCTATGGAGTCCATTACTGACTGGCAAGACTGACATTTGGACAAATTTGAAGGGATGTTCTTGTTCGGGCCTTTTAGGCAACGATAATGTATATGGAGTATCTGTATGTGTCTGTTCCTATACCTCATAGTACAGCCTATATCATCATTAGTGTAATTAGCTGTAAATGACAATGTGAATCTTAGAGTTATAGTTATATATAATCTGGAGATCAGTCTGCATGCTTTCATACTGTGAACAGCACACTATGTTCTTAGTCAAATCTACTTAATTGCCTTTATATTGTAGTAGACTTTATTCATGCAAACATTACTCAACTGCCAGGATGAAAACTTGGACGGGTTTTAAATAAAATCCCAGGTTAGCTCAATTTACTTAAGGCAAACATTAAAAAATAATTATTCAAACCATTTCTGCAGCCCTCCATTCCATCTGCATTACCTGCATCTGCTCCTGTAATATTTCTAATCCCACGCATAATACGCAGGCGACAACACGATTATTTTGACTCACTGTGTGTAAAACAAACTCTTTATTTTTGTACAAACACTTGAAACAATCAAAGTCATTAGAAATACCTAACCTGCTCTCTTTTTTGTTCTTTGTGATTTTATCTAGGCTAATATGTGGTATGGGTATTCTATCCCCTCCTCAACCCAACTTGTCGTGTACAGCCATTTTGTCAGGACCCTTTGGCATCACTTGTCAATGCACCAGATAGCCGTGCTTGTGATATATAGCACGTGGTGTTATATATCATAACTACGTGGTTAGGTTAAGACAACTAAACCATTTGGTTAGGGTTAGGAAAAGACCGTGGATGGGAATAAAATAAATGAGTTTGCAACATTACTACAATGACACACGGGACACAAACTGCAGCCTATTTGATGAAGTCCAGTGCTTGTTTGACCCACTACCACCCCAACCTGCCTCCTTACCTGGAGTTTGGTGCTCTTAATCATGGATCACTTGATCTGAGCGTCTAATATCACCACGGTTACAGTTCAAAGCCCAGCGCGTTGGGCACCAACACAAAAGGGTGCCTTGTGCATCAGCGCCAAATGCAGAGGGCTGTGACAAAAACCTGGAAATTGAGCGCAGTCTTCTGCTGAAGTCGGCATTACGCCTCCCCAACATTGTCTGTGTGTGCATTTATCTGCATCTTCTGTAATATTCCTAAACCACCCATACTATACACATGAACGTGCCATTGTTCTCCAGTTCTATGAGGAGTTATGGCATTGTACACAGGTACTTTTATTTTCAATTTCAAGTGAAATGGATAAGATAATCTGGCAAAACTGTTAGCTTGTTTACAACATGGTGTCTGGACCACTTCCCATGTTTTTCACTCCATCAGACTTCCTTCCCACTGTTGTCATTGTGTTCCCAGATCTCAGAATCAGAATCAGAAATACTTTAATAATCCCAGGGGGAAATTATCTCAAATACAAAGTTGTTATAATTGATAAGAATTATAGACAAAATGAAGATAAACATTCCTAGTCCTGCTGACCGATACAAAAAAACAGTAAAAGAAATGTTTGGCATTATAGTTCTTTCCCTGCCATTCAGAGTCGTCCATTAGCTAACTGTCTAGCTTTGGCTAATTTAGAAAAGAAAAACTTGTAATGACAAGTTAGCTAGTAAGCCTGGAACACTTTCTAAGTTTAAACTAGCAAAACTAGCATGCAACTATAAAAGTAAAAATACCCAACTCGCCTTTAAAATAAAAATAAAAAAAAAGTGAGGGTTTCAAATCTTCCATTCTAGACTGTCCTCACTTAAAATAACAATTGAGCAAGCAACTTATAGAGTCCATTATTTATGTTTATTGTTATTCGGCAGCCTCTAGTGGCCGTAGTAATTATTGCGGGAGCAAATGAGGAAGTAACGAGATGTTATAAGTAGTGATGTCAAAATGAAGCTTAATGAACCATGAGTCCACTCCACTGTTCAACAAAGGGTTGAAAAAACACTGTATTACTAGTCATTGAGGCTTATTCTTTAAACCAAGAGCTCCATCTAGTGGGCTCAACACATACAGCTAATGCTTCATGAAGCTTCATTTCAACATCACTAGTTCTAAGAGCCCAGTGCTGGATGGGTCAAATGAACACAGGAATTTCACCCAAGAGACCAGAGTTGGTGTCCCGTGTGAAACCAAAATTCAACTGTGCGCAGAGACGTACTACCACCCATGACACTACTACTGTACTACCACTTAAGGCCATGGCTCATTTTAAGCCATTCCATGAACTTTTTTTTTAGCCCTAACCAAGTGTTTTTATTACCTTAACCTAACCGCATAGTTGTGGCGCCTAAATTTGAGGATTTCCATTTCACAAGGATAAACAAATTTCCATCTTGTGTCAAACTGCCACCGTGCGCTCGTCAAATAGAACTGGGGTATAAGTTGTTTTTGGTCATTGGCAATCGCCTTTTTCTGTTGTTTAGGTATGAAGGCGTGTTGGCCATTCAACTATATGTTAGCTAACTTTCTAGCTCTAGCTCGACAGTTCAGTCACTGATCTTTCAATTGCATTATTCTGCCCCTGGAGCATCACAGCCTCATAGAAACTAATGTAGAGGATAACCCAACAGGATAACAGGATAAGATCCAATCAGCCTGCTTTTATCTATAGGTCTAAACATTGTAAGATTTGAGTCTCCCCACCTACAGCATATTAAATACAGAGTCCTGACACTGCTACATGGCAGCTGTTGGCCACAGGTTCCATGGCTGTGGAAGGTTATTTGGAGGTAAACCCACACAGCTTGGGCTTGCTAAGTGGCACAATTATCATGCTTACACAGTATTTACGTCCATGGCACACACCTGGCACAACTGCCTCGGCGTGCATTACTGTATAAACCAAGCTCTAGAAAATGCATACAAGGCCCCAACCTCCCTCCCTGAAAAATAAGAGGTACAATTTAAGTTTGAGGTTGATGTATAGCAGCGAGTGCCAAATTAAAAAGAGATTCCAGGGAGAAACATTCAAATCTGGCTGCTGAAACAACCTCAAAGCCTGCAGGTAATGAGATTTTCAAAAAGAAGCTTGAGTGCAAACTGCCTGCATATTTACATTCAAGCACGTACAAAAAAGACATACGGATCATTTAATGACAACCTCTACCATCACATGAACTCCATATGTTACATCTCATCATCCTTCCCCCACACACTCATTAGAAAAACTCAACCACTTCAGTCATTTTTTTTAAAGTTCCTGTTTCAACCCCCATCTGATTAGGTGGCTGTTTATTCTTCTTTAATTCTTTTCTTCTTGTTTTTTTTTTCCCAGGATCGTGAAGTAAAAATCCATACTTGGATTCCCCAAGCTCTCGTTATCCAGTTGCACATAGTGAAATAAAACAGCTTCATAATGAACGTTGGAATTTGACCCCATGCTGTTTGGGCCATGCAAAGGTCAGGGAAATTAATTTTGCCCATCGGTGCAGAGGAAAGATGGAGACAAGGAGTAGGAAACAGAGATGAGCGTAAAGGTTTTGAATACAGTAAGACCTCTGTAACTTAAACCTTTTAAACGGTGTTATTCAACAGTTGAGTTAGTTTCACGATTGAAACATTCATGTATGTTCCGCAGTTATCGCCGTCGTGCATTGTGAATTTCGAACTTGTAGCCTCACAGATATGGAGGTGTATTTTTGTTGCTCTCTAAATTGAATTTACCTCTTAAAGCGCGGTTAAGGATGTGTTTGTGTGTGTGTGAAGCACCTCAAGCACTGCTGTCATCCTTTTGAGAACAAAAGCACTCAGCGTTACAAGCCGGTCCAAGACGAGTTCTGCCCTGTTATTTATGGAAAACGAGGAGTGTATGGATTAAACAGATGATGCCAAGACGAACAACAACAAAAAAGAAGCCATGATTCATTTCCCAAAGCATGGAAAAGGGCCAAAGGACAAACAAATCAATGGCAGTTTGGATGATATCTGGCCCCAAGCATTGACAGGCCCTGGAGTGTTTGGCATGAATGTAAATGTGAAAAGTGCAGTTTTTCTTTAAATGCAGCAAGGCAGGCCAAAGCTACAATATGCGCTATTTTGTCCTGATTAACGTTGCTTGATACGTGCATTCGAAGCAGTTGTCGTAAAGCTTCCAGCAGCTGCGGTGTGCTCAATACACATATTTCCCTACTTTTTCAGCTGAACGGATTAAGCAGAAAAAGTGATGCTGATGATTTTAAGAGACAACGGTTGGATCCATCAAATTAGAAACCAGCCAAAACAATCAAATAATGCACTGGATAAATGATGTCATACTGTAAAATCTATGGCTTATTGTCTGGGCAGAGGGCCAATTCACATCGCTACACTGGTTATGCAAAACGGAAGGAATGCTTCGAACGTGAGCTAGTCATCAATATACAACGAGCAGCAGCCTGCTACTGTTATTCAATGTAAATCTGATATGTGTTTGTGTGCTGACGGCAGCCCCCGTTGAAAGCCACATGTGAGGGAGGATGAGGAAGAGGAGGGAAGCGAGAGAGGAAGAGCGGAGAAGAGACGAGGCCTGGCTGGCTGCCACTCATCTGGGCACCTTCTCTAAGCAGGGCAGAAAATCAAATACGCCAGGAAAGAATTAAAGGAGAAAGAGAGGGAGAGAGAAAGAAAAATGATTTTTCTTATAAATAGCAGGGCTTGCCAGAAGGCAGAGGAAATGAGAGCAAGTGAGCGCTGGAAAAGAAGGACTTGAGCTTGACACGGGGCTTAAAATTGAGAGGGGGGCGGGAAGAAGGGACCTACTGCGCGAAAATGTCTCCAACCAAAGCAAGGATTAGTGTTCCAACCTCCTCCACCGCCAAGATCCGCCAGTACAACTAATCACCTTCACAGCTTCTCTCCCTCTCTCTCTCTTTCTGTCTCTCTCTCTCTCTTCTTTTCCCTCTGTCCTTTTTTTTCACTCTTTTCATTCCCCTCTTTTTTTTGCCTCCACTCTCCTCTGCTCTTTAAAGTATCATTTCGCCCCTCTCAGCGTCATTATGGCTAAAATTAAAGCAGAGTATGTTCTGCCAAGAACGATTAGCTGCCGCAGTCAGCCGGGTGCAGGAAGGTGCTCGGGGTTTTTTAGTCGATGTAGTGCGCGGGTGCACGGTACATTACCAGGCACAGGAACACGCCGCAAACTTCAAAAGGCATCTACATATATGATGACAAGGGATGTTGCAGATAAACCGCACTCCCTCGCCATCCTCTCCCTTGCTTTCTGTCTGTCAAATCCCCTCTGTCACTCCATCCCTCACTCTCTGATCCCCCCCTCCCATCCCTCCTTCTCCACCTGTCAGTCCATCCTTCCCTCCTTCTCCTCTTTTCCTCTCTTCCTCTCCGCCGCTGCCATCCATTTCCTCTCCCCCGACGAGGCTCCACACAAAGATGGCGACGGCGACAAGTACGACGGCGCATAAACATAAACAAGTCAAATTGATCACACAGAAGATGAGCCAGGCGGCGGATTTTTGAGGGGTTTGTGGTGTTGGTTGTGGGGGGGGGGGGCATGGAACAGACATGAGCGATTAAGCTCCTTTCTCTCTCTTCTTTCTCTCTTCCTTCCAAGCTCACTCTCTTTTCCTCTTGTAGAAAGGTAGTGATGGTGGTGGTGGTGGGGTGGCAGTTGCAGAACCATCCCGGAGAAAGAGACACTTCATAAGCAGATGCCTGGCATACGATTGCAGCCGGGGGAGTGTGTGAATTCATTCTCCTCCGCTATAAATACACGCCGCGTCTCTGTATAGGTGCAAGCGCAAAATGTAATTAGGCAGTGAGGCAGAAAAGCAAGCTGCCTTTCTCTACGTTTGCATATTTTGTCCACAAATAATGTACTACAAAGGCAAAGAGAGGAGAAATCTCTCTTGAATATTCATTTACAAAATAACGGTTTGCTGATAAGGCCAAGGCATGTGATAATCAATTAGCTAAATGTTCTACAAAAACCTGGCAAGGAGGGGGAAAAAGGCAATAATATTAAATGTGCACACACACAGTGTATGTTGGTGAGGCGAAATGACAACTTCAGCAGAAGTCTGCGCTGAATATCCATACCACATTAGCCTAGATAAAATATCACAAAGAACAAAAAAGGGAACAGGATATGTATTTCTAATGAGTTTGTTTGTTTCGAGTGTTCGTATGATAAGAAAGAGTTTGTTTTACATACCGTGTGCCTAAACGCACCTGCTGTTGCCTGTGTAGTGTGCGTGGGATTAGAAATATTACAGGAGAAAGATGCAGATAGTGCAGATGGAATAGAGAAACTACAGTGTGTGTGTGTGTGTGTGTGTGTGTGTGTGTGTGTGTGTGTGTGTGTGTGTGTGTGTGTGTGTGTGTGTGTGTGTGTGTGTGTGTGTGTGTGTGTGTGTGTGTGTGTGTGTGTGTGTGTGTGTGTGTGACAGTCAGGGAGGTCAGCGGAGTGTTGGGCGCAGCAGTGCAAGTTCATTTTCCAAGCAAAAATGGAACAAAATCACAGAGATGGTTAAATGCTGAATGATTCAGCCCTGCACCCCGCGGCCTTTGCTGACAGGCAGACACACTGCATGAAAAGGTCTGCGACTCGTGATTTTTTTCATTATCAATTAATCCAACCATTATTTTCTTAACCCATTTATAAAATGTTTGGTCCACAGAACGCCAGAAAATAATGAAAAATGCCTGTTGCAATTCCAAAAAGCTGGAAGAGAGTTCTTCAAAGTGCATGTTTTTTCCAAAAGAGGAAATTTAATCGTGATGTCTGAGCCCTGCACACACACATGCAGACACACACAATGGAAATCATCTCTGACTGCAGTGAGGACTGGATGATGAGACCAAAATCTTCTCTTCTGATACAGGTCATGTCGTATCTTGATAAAGATATATATGTCATGATAAAGCATGTTTTCTTCTAATTCAATACAGGCTTTTTATTACCAAATTACCACATGGTAAAGCCTTTTCTACACTCCTGTGTGAATTTTATACTTGACAAATGAAAATTACTAAGGATTGTCTCATTTTATTAACTGTAGTGCAAAATGAACATAACGTGCAAGGTAGAGAAAGTAAAGAGTATAGAGAATATTTGTATGAAATATCGCCGCTGGTTTTTCAACATCACGTTAGAAACTTACTTAATACTGTATATACGTTAGACATTTTTATATCATTTTGACTATACACGGTATTGCTTCTTTCTATCTTCTTCTTACTGGGCGATATGGAAGAAGGACTTTATCTCAATGTACTGTATTACAACATCTGCTCACGTATGTTAAATCCTTGGTGGAATTGTGTGGTAATGTAAAGTTCGCGATGCTAAAACCGTAACTCCTTTTTTCAAACGATGTTCCCTTTAGTATTTCACAAAACATTTTCTGAGAAGTTTAACCTGTCAGTTCAGATGTAATTGTGTATCACTAAATGTCAATACGACTTTTCACAATATTGATTCACTTGAAAGACGATAAATTATGATATTGAATTATCACCTACCCCTATCTTCAACTAATGATTATTTTCATTACAGATGCATCAATTATTTTCTTAATGAATTTATTGTTTGAAAAGTTTGTCAGAAAAATGCCTTCCGCCTTGTCTTCAAAGTCCTTGTTTTATCTAATCAAGGATATTACGTACCTAATGACATGAAACCATGGAGAGCAGCACACTCTCAAATGCAAGGAGCAGAAAACAAAGACTCAAATGATGAATTGATTATCGTAATAGTTTGCCGGTTCATTTTCTGTCTATCAACTAATTGATTATTGAACTGGTTCAGCTGTAGATCTCTGCAAGCAGTTTTCTGCTGAGGTCTAATTGTGCAGCATGTCCAACGTAATTAAACTGCTCTAGAAGCAGTGCTACGGTATTATACATTACAGTTGTTACCACTACACAGTTGCGTATGCACGTGGAACCAATTACAACACATGTAATTAGGCCTTGTGCCTATTAATAACACTAACAAACAATAGTGTTAGATATAAGCAGCTGGTTTTAATAAGGAATGTCACCGCCGAGGCAGTCCTGCCTCTCCTCCAGGCCCTGTGCCCCTGTTGCCATGCAGGGCACGTCGTCCTCTACTGGCCACAGTGTGAATTACAGCTGACCCTGCCTCCTGCAGCCGACCTGGCAGGGAACAAAGAGCCAACGCTGTGCCAAAGAGGCCTATCACTCTCTCCTCCAGAGGGGAGGAGAGGGAGGAAAGGGAGGGAAGGTTTCCAGAGGGGAGGGGGGTGAGTCAAGGGGGCTCTGCCATACTGGAGCAATGCAGCTGTGCTCTGCGGTCGACTCCCAGCCGAACGGGGGCAAACTGTTTCGCATGCGCGTGTGTGTGTGTGTGTAGGGGGGTTAGTTGTTGGCACCGAGGGGTGGGCTGGTAAGACATCTGTCATCCTATCATCAATGCTGTCACATCATAGAACAAATGGGCTGTGGGATTTTTACAGCCTAAAAACAAGGGATGGCAAAAGGTATCAGTTAGCATGTGATCTATTACTGCTCTTTGGTGCCTTTTTCAATAAGCATCAGCCACTGTGCCTCTCCTCATCAAAGGGTGAGGGGAAAGGATGGAAAATGGTTACCAAGCAGAGAGAGCAAACGCATATCTGTCAAATCAAAATTCAAATTTAAAATCAGCATCCTGAAGCTGTTCTGCTATCAGAGCGTCCTTGGCTGAGGCCCAAAGCCACGTTTAGGGGTCTGGAAGTCCCGCTTTGGAGCGAGGACGACGAGTGGAAGAAGGGAGAGTGGCATATTTAATTTCCCCTCTAGCCCATAGCACCGCCATCCCTTTTGTTTTTTTGTTTTTTTTTAAGCGGGACACCGCACCGAGGCAAGGTCTTCCATAATGACACCTTGACTGTGAAGAACTTCATCCACTCCGCCGCACTATCTGGAGCCTGCGTGACAAGACGGCTGGCTTTGTTGCCAGGAGAGTGGAAAAGAGCTTTGAACTGCAGACTGACAGCACAGGGGAAGCCGTTCCAGGCGTAAATGTAAATTATTATTACTTACACGTTTAACCCAGCACCTACAATACACCCCCCCACACACACACACACACACACACACACACACACACACACACACACACACACACACACACACACACACCAACACACACACACACACACACACCCTCTTCCCTGTTCACTGGCTTGCACTCGGCTACAGAAGGAGGTAGTAGTGGTGGAGGTGGGGGGTCAATTCTGACATCATGTTGCCCTCTTTTGGTGGGTGTTTGCAACTGCACCTCTCTGTCCTCTCACCTCAAAGACAACAACTCAACCCGTCTTCCATTTTTTTGTGAACAAAAAGGCTGAATGCTGGCACAACCACACATAGTATAAGTACATAATGAATATACAGCATGCAGACCCACCTTAGGCCAGAGTCTCAAATCTGGATAAAATCAGCAAAATGCCTTGAGGGCAAGATCAATTAAAATGCATACAATTCAAGATACAGGTAAATACAACAAGCGGTAATCTCCTTAACATTACAATCTTACAAACACAAACATCTAAAGACTCAGTGTTTTCCCACTGCCGCACTGAATCAGCCGCATACACATATCTACAAGCTTGTAGAACATTTTGTGATGGGTTTTTTGTTACTGCTAGGTTGTCTTCTGTCTGATCTGGAAACCAAAGCCAAATGATGCCCTATTAACAGGCTTCACCTGAACTGCTCATTCTCTCTGCAACATTTCACCTATTTAATCAGGTAAAAGACGCATTTTATTTTCAAGAGAGTCATGGCCACAAAGGCAGCTTAAACAACAGCAAACAACATGCAAAAACCAAAAAAGGTATCTAGTAAAGATGCTTAGTCAGAAATGTGTTTCTGAAACTATCTAATGAAGTAAAAACAATAAATTAGAGTGAAACATCACTGTCCAAGGACATGGAACATGGCAAAGTGTGTTTCAATTCACCAAAAGTAATCACCTCTGTCCATTTCCGGTCCTTCTGTACTTTGTTCCAGGTGGATCAGTAGCATGGGCCAGCAAGGATCATGTTCATCTTAAATATATTCACCATTATTAAAAACAAAAGTAAAGATCGTATTGTTGTTGCTTTAGTAAAATGTAGCACACATGCAGCTGACCACATGACCTGAGAAATGAACTGGTCTAAACCTCAAACAGGGGCTAAACTAACTTGGAGTGAATGCCCTTGCTACGCCACGACCTGCACATGAATCAGGATGACAGAAACAAGAAGAAAGAGAAGACAAAGAGTGATCTGCTTTAAAGCCCAAATAATAATGCACCCTAATGTAAAGTGTACCTATGCCTACACGTGATGTAGCCCTGTCACTGAGTAAGTCTCTCTCGGTTCACATGTATATGAGATTATGTGTTGATCTGGGGAGGACCCATTTAATGGACCTTTTCAGGGGCCCAGCAATTTCTGTGTGTAGCCACATACGGAAATGGTGTGAGCAATAGCAATAGTGCAGATAATAAATGTGTTAGACACTGGGCAGGTGTGTTCATGAAGAGTACATCACTGTAATCTAATAAAAGCTTTTAAAAAGGTCTTTGCGAATGTATTGTGAAGTTCTTGTGGATTTTCAGTAAATCTGCAATTTAGCAAACAAATAAGAGAAAAATAGAAAATAAATCCATTGCTGTTTCTCTCGATATGATTCAAAAAGAAGGGACAATTAAAGCGATGTGACGCAGAGGGACATGCTGTTGAATAAATCTAAACTTCAGATACAATCAGTGTGTGGACTAACTAGCGTCAGAGGGTTTACGTTACGAGGAAAGCAGATAAGATAACAAAGCTTAATCATTGGCCACAGATTGGATTTTAAGTGTGAAATGACACTGAACGTGGATTGTGGATGGAGGCTTATTTTTGCCACTCCGTACTGAGCGGAGCACACTGGCAGCGGCGCCTGTCGTCAGGCAGAGCTCCAAGCCTTTTCCCCTAGATGCATCTCGACTGAATCAATAGGGCCCTCGTAGCATATCATTAGACATAAGTATTATAATTACTTGTGTTATTAATTTTGCCTTAATACCAGGGATAATATGATATGTAATTCAACCCTATTGAGGGAAGAGAAAATAAGATAATCACAAATGCATCTCTTATGAAAATCAATGCTGAAATGGATATTCCAATGACGCCGAACCACTGCCCCTCTGTTTTTTTCTCATGCATATCAACCAATCATTTTACGCATTCATCTGGAAAGAAATATATAAATATGTCCGACATATTTCACATTGGCGCCCCTGTCCCAGGCAAAACAATATGGATTTGTGTTGCCTCGCAAACAATTTTAATAAAAAGCTATTGATTGGGGATCGAGCGGTTAGCCTGTGGGCGGGGAGCACCAGACCCCAGTGGGTCCAGATCATTAATGTCCTCAACTGCTGGCTTCGCTGGCACAAATTTGTTCAATAAGGGTCTGGCACGCATGCTTCAGGGTTTGATTTTGATACAGCAACGTCAAAGTATTTTGCGGCTGCTCCACAGGCCACAGACCTGACACACACTCGCTTAAAACACAACTCTTGCATGCCTTCTTCAGGAGCGTTACAAATAAATAAATTCCCAATTAATAAAAACATGCTCATGTGTAGGATTTTCAGAAAGTGGCAAATGATTAAAGAATTTCAACACACACTATTCTTACTCTGCCTGAGCAGTCTTGGCAAACATCAGGCTCGACGGGTGTAGTCAGAGGAATGTGCATAGTAATAAGAGATAGAGCCACAGCCCCCCCCCCCCCCCCCACCCCCCACCCCACACACACACACACACACACACACACACACACACACACACACACACACACACACACACACACACACACACACACATACACAGTACAGCTTGTCATCAACAGACATCCTCCAGACAGAGGGGGGAAAAGGAGCAAAACACACTATCACATCCTTTACTTTATGTCAAACCTCACCTAAATTTGTGCAGCCACAGTATCTGCATCAGGCAAGAAACACACCAGCGTATACTTTCTCGAGCAGATATCAAAGCCTTGGTGCAGCCAGACACTTTTAATTACCAGGTACTTTCCTTATGCTCATGATTTCAATTTCTCCCCGCAATGCTGGTAATGATATTCAAAATGCCTGCTGGCAACTCCGACTCCTCATTCTCCCCTGTCTTTCCTTCCCACTAAGATGTGAATACCCCAGTTTATGGGCTTATTTGTCCTCCAGTCACTTTGTAAAATCTTTATTCTGCCGAAGATATCTTTTTAAATGCGAGCTTCGCTGGAAGGAATGGCAATAAAGGTTTTGGGGAGGGGGGGCAGAGAGAGATCAATGCAGAATGTATTAGCCTGCACTACGGAGACCGACTTCAATAATAAAAGAATTGATCCTTTAAAGTGAAGCTTATACTCCGGGCCGGCATGGTAAAGGAGAATGGTCCATTCCAATACTGCCCGGGCCAGATGGAGAATCACAGCAGGCTATTTCACCCTCCCCCCGAAATATTACCATTGTATTTCAAACCCATATTAGATTCAGTGGTGCAATTACTGAGGGACTCTTGTTGGAATGCATGCATTATGGAGGAGCATGTCCAATAATACAGCATATGGAATAACATATTCAATTGGCACTACTTAAGCTTTGCAAAGTACAACAGAGGGTGAGAAAAAGAGAAAAGAAGGGCACGGAAGTAAAGAGAATAAAGTGAAATGAGGTGGGAGATTTTTAGAGAATATATGGGACTGCGAGAGGGCATTTTAACTTGCTACTGTTCAGTTTATTAAGTAGATGTGTGCAGTTTCAGTTTAGTCCATTTTCTTCCTGTTTTCAAAACAGAAGCTGCTAATATTTCCCGATTCCCATCAGTCACTGGACACATCACATCCCAGCAGTGTCTCTGTACACAGCCGTTGGTAGTAAAGCACCAGCAGTAATCAAGCGTGAGGGCTGGATATATAACAAGCACACTTCACAGTATGCCTAACAAGCACACTTCACACACTAATCAGCTCAAGTGGACTTGCATTGCATCCACATCCTTGCACTCGGTTTCTTAGATTATGAAATGATCTGGATCTATCAATAGATAAGGTTATCATTGACTCGCCTGGTGTAATAAGTACATTGAGGTACAGTGGGGAGGGAAGGTTCCCGTGGTGTTTAGTGATAAAATAAAGTGCTGAATGCAAAGTGGGGGTCAGAGGTAATTAGAGAGGAGGTACACACAATGAGCTTTTTCTCTGAAAACTCCCGTGCCACCTGCATCGATCTTCTAACAGGCCTCTAAATGCTTTGTGCTCCCTCACAGGGCTGCCAAATCAAGACATCCAACACAATAAAAAACACAGGTTAGTCCCAGACTGATACACAGGGCTATAAATAATCCCACTCCACAGTAAAGCTGCAGCTAACTATAACTTTCCTCATCGTGAATCCGTTTGGCTTTGCTTCAATTTATTGTTTAATCAATAAAATGACAACAACAACAAAAATATGTAAGAAAAAAATGAGAAGAAGAAGAAGAAGAAAATGCCTGTCACCCTCTGAGAGCCCCAGGTGATGCCTTCAAACATCTCGTCCTGACAAACAGTCCAAAAGAGATTTGTATAATCCATTAATCATTTTCTTGATTAATCGATTGGCTCTATAAAGTGTGAGAAAATGGTGAAACATGTCGATTAGGGTTTCTCAAACCCCACGATGACATCCTCGAATGTCTTGATTTGTCCACAGCTCAAATATGTTCAGATTAATGTCATAAGAGGAAGGAAACCAGAAAATATTCACATTTAAGAAGCTGGAATAAGAAAAAAAAGATGATTTATCAATCATCAATATATTTTTGTCAATTAATTTAATAGTGGACTATTCATTTAAAAGGGTATAATTAATTTAATAGTTGACAATGAATCAATAATCTACTAATAGTCATATCCAAAAGTATTTAATATTACATAAAAAAGTAACTGAAGCAGTTCATTTTCAGGAGTTCATTTTCAAGGGGCTGGACCCAGCAAACATTGACATTTTTGGCTGACTAAACCACTGATCAATTAATCAAATTCAACTCTTTTCTGTTGATCAACAAAACGATTAATCGGCTAATTGTCTCAACTTGAATCAACCGCCTGTGAAAACCGCTTCAACTCCTGTGAAGCTGAAATAACAATTCCACAAACAAAGAGTTACAAGCAACACAAATGATTTTGCTCCTTGTCAAAATTCTGATGCAGAAGCTACAAAAAAAAAATGAAAATGAACACACACAGTGACCCCCCAGTTCCACAGTGTCTCCTCCACCCATGGAGGGGTGGGGCGGGCTGAGGGTGGCAGGACAGACACCGCCTCCTGTAATCCCATCAACTCATGTCAGACATCAGTCTGGATACAAGCCTATCTGTGAAGCCTGTAATCCACGGCTAAGACTTCACACACCGCGCTCCTACTTATCTGGAAACACACTCTTGGACACAGACACACACAGACACACACAGACACACAGACACACAGACACACAGACACACACACACACACACACACACTCATAAACATACTTAGAGAGAAAAGTGAGAGTTGGCTGCTTCACTCAATTTGTCTTTAAAAGACACAATATTCTATAGCACATTGTCACGTCCGTGGGTTTGCAGGTAATAATAAGCACGCCTCAGGGTCTCAGCTCAAGCCAAACATACATGCACACATTAGTTATGCTGTAAAAAAAAAAGAGATGAAATTAATTTCTAAAAATAACAACTTTTAATGTGATAATAAGTACAGTGAAGGCTAAAGAAGGAGAGGGTAGGTCATTTAGCAGGGAAAGAAAGAAAGAAAGAAAGAAAGAAAGAAAGAAAAAAAAGGGGTTATATTTTGTGTAAAACATCTGCTAGGACAGTGCATTTTTATGACAAAGAGAACTATATGAAATGTGTGTGTCTGCTCGTGAACAGTTTTTGACAGATGTGCTGACATATTACAGATGTTTCCCCTGTAAAAAAAAAAAATGAACAGAAGACGCTTTGGCTCTAAGTCTAAAATCTGATTTGTGGAAATCACTTTCTCGAGATAGAAACTCTCCCAGTGCGGTCAGAAATCATGCAGTGCATTATTCAGATTAAATATAAAAATGTAATAAAATAATATAAGTAGATTTAAAATGGTGCTCAAAAAGGACAAAACGTAAAGTAACGTACGACTGGGCATGCAACACATTTTTGCTGTCAAAACCATTCAATCAATCACTGGTCCAGGGAACAATATGTCCCATTATCATTCAGATACATGCAAAGCGCCACAAAGAAAAGAGAAAAAAAGGACGAGAGAGAGAGAGATAAAAAGGCACGTCGGACAAGGCACCCCTGCTCATGTCTTTCTTCAAAGAGAGAGAGAGAGGGAGAGAGAGAGAGAGAGAGAGAGAGAGAGAGAGAGAGAGAGAGAGAGAGAGAGAGAGAGAGAGAGACGCAGGGTGCAGGACCCACACGGTGTAGTTCCAGCCAATTGCATTCCAGAGAAGTGACCATGGCCAGTGATAAACAAAGCACCATAGATCATTCCTCTCCCAGACGGAGCCTGGCGCTGGAGGCAGCGGAGAGGAGAGCGGTCAGACAGACAGAAGAGAGTCAGAAGACGACAGAGAGCTCACCGCCTATACGCAGCTGCCCCTCTGCTGTCCTCTGATGCTACATTTTGATGCCCTTTTTGCAAACTGGAATGCCATTAAAGCCCGGCTGTGCTGCACGCCTGCAGATCAGCTCTCTGTGACAAGAACGAGCGAGCCGGAGAGAAAGACGGAGAGAGAGGAAGAGGGAGGGAAGAGCGCCACTGATGCCTCCTTCTCCCGCTGACACTGTGCCGATGCATCGTTATCAAAAAAAACAACCCAACAAAGAGCCTTAAATTGTTCCCATTTCCCTGAGAGAACAAAAAAAAGGCATTCAACACTTACCCACTCCCAGACACAAGACTCAGATTCAGTGTTCATTTGAGCCCAGTGTGCGTCACAACAGAAACCTCAGATATTCCTCCAAAAAAAGATGTGCAAAGAGGAGCAGTGAGGTACCCCCCTTCTTTTGTTTGTGAGCTTGCCTGGCTAGGTTTCTCTATTTGCATCAGCCGGCTTTTTACGGCTTTGAGGCAGGTGGATGACAAAAACATCAATCTCTCCAGGCACATTGTGTGGCATGCACGCTTTGACACACTCCCCTCACCAGCTCTATACAGTAAATCACACATTCCTATTCTCTGCTCACAGCTCTGCGAGTCAACACAGGCTCAAAAGGAAACTGAAGGACAAGTGTGCATTGTTGGAGTGTGCTTTTGTTGCAATCAGGTTTTGATTGGATTAGAATGGGAATTTGCTATATCTCCCAAGTTCCATTTGCCATATGTTGAGGCAATTTTATGCTCGCTGGTTAAGGGGAGGACGTTGGCTGATGGATGCAAGTTAGCAACAGACAATAAGCATGAGCCAGAATCATAAGGTGCCCATGATTGTTTTCCCTGCTCAAACCTTATGGCATTCATTATGTTTTTGTGCATACAGAGGTTCTCTCTGGCCCAAACGACAACCCACTGGATCATATTAAATATCAGGCAGTCACGCTGTCTGATACAAGTCTCAGCAGTTTCAAGATCAAGTTAAAACCTGTTCAATCTCAGAACCCATAGGCTAGCTGTCTGACAATGATATAGTCTCTGGGGACAACGGTCGATGTTTCAAGCTATTAGGTGTAGCCAGCGGACATCGCTGCAAAGACTTTCTCTTCTGCGCACCAGTCGTCGAGAATGGAGTTGGAGTTGAGAGACGATGACTCTATAAACCGATATCTACATATGGATATGTGTCGTACATAGACGTTCAGAAAGTAATGCACTGTAATTTGTATGTGATCCATGTATTTATTACTGTAGAAATTATGCCTGGAGCAGAGAAGGAAATCAGATGATGTAGTATAAAAGTGCTAAAATCCAGGGTTGTGTTATCGCATGGGTCCCAAAACACAGGATTACTACACAGGAAGTACTTAGCCAAACCACGACCTTCGGTTTTAGTGCTGAAAGATAACTGTCACCTTTTGTTGTCTCAACCGTCACATTTTGTTGTCTCAACTTAACCTTCACATTTTTTGTCTCAACTTGACCATCGCCTTTTGTTGTCTAAACTTAACCCTGAACTTTTGTTGTCTAAACGTAACCTCAACTTTTGTTGTTTAAACTTAATAGGGATATATATAACTTATAGGGAATAACCATGGGAGAACATTGATATTGGAGTAGGGGAGTTTATTCCTTAGACATATTTGTCTGGTACTATTTCCCTGAAATTTGTTGAACTCCCCGCATTCATTGAGGACACTTATAGCTGTGCATCCTCTGATCAAACTAGCGAAAGTTTATCCCTTCTGAACTCTAGTAGGATTTCTCCCGATGCCACGCGTACTGCATTACATAGAGATGACCTCATTACACTGTCTTATAGACATCCAGTCAAATACGTTTGTGGATTTGGATGGAGTCAGATAATAATTCCTTACATCCTAGAAAAGTTTTGTCCATTGGAATGGTTTGGGAATCTAAACTTGTTAAACACTTAAACCCTGCAATGCCCTGGTTCCTCACTGCCTGTATCCGAGCACACATGTAGTGGATGAGACAGTACTACAACAAAATATTCATCTTTGGTGTTAATCATAAAAAATACAAAGACTTTATAATTCTCTATGTCTGCCACACTACAAAGGTTTGTTTACTTTACTACAACTTGATTCATTCCATACAGTACATTAATACAAAGAGGAAAGTGAAACTGAAACATTGATAAACTGAAGTTGACACCTAAAACACCTCAACATGAGTGCTTGGAATTTGCATTAATCCATAGGTGTACCCTTTGTTATGAGAATATGTTTTCTTTAATCATCAATTCTATTGCAGTTTTATAGCTTTAGGCCACAAGTTTGCTCACTCTGCTTTTACCTGATATCACATTTTGTTGCATATTTTAATAGCATAATTTGTGCTATGGTTAAGCATCTTCCAGTCAGTTTTCAGTCACAGTCACAACTTCTCTTTCCAGGAACAGCCTGGGTATCAACCCGTGCAGTTAGAACCTGACCTGGGAACAGTGAGAGACGAGTAAAAGTTCTCCTCTTAAAAGGCCGAAGAGTAAAGAAGCTTTATTCGGTTTCTAATGACTGTCAACTGCTATAAAAGGATATTTTGGACAGCTACATCTGTGTTACTGCTATAGACCTTTTCAACAGCATTCCATTGCTAGGCAACAGCCTCGGTCCTTATTAACTTCCTGTCAGCAGATTTAATTCACACACACTGCAACAGGAAATAAACTGGGACTGTTTTGGAATGTTTATGTTCACATCTTTGAAAAGGTCCACAGCAACTTTCAAATGCTCCATGTCAGTGACACAGAAACTGTATTATAGCGCTTTTGGTAATCACACATTATTACTACATAGCACCTAAGCAAACAAGGATTATACAAGTCTCTAAGTCAGAATTTTTTTTTCAATATATTCTTTATTTGCAATTTGAACAAATATAGCACAAACAGAACAGCATCATACTTGACAAAGATATATATGTGTGTAAAGACAGTCAGTTCTCCTTTCAGAAAACAATACAGATTAAATTAAAATGACATTACATAAGAATACTTAATAAGATACAAAGGCATAGGGAAAAGGAAGACAATAAATAAAGTAAAAATAGATACATGTAAATAACTTAAATGATACACGGGCTGTACTGTTATGAATCTTTAAAACAGTCATGTAACTTATCTTTGGTGTAATTACATTTCTTATTATTGATAATCTGGACAGACTCAAAATAGTTACGAATTTCAAATTTGAAGGGATTAAAGTTTGGTGGAGATTTGGAGAATTTAGCTTTATAGATATGATGTTTCCCTTGAGGAACTAGTCAACTGACATTAATCCACTGTATTGTTTTGTTTTTGTTTTCATAACAGGTACGGTAATGATGTATTTTGCTTCCAATTTAATGAAGTGTTTGTAGTTGTACTGAATGCTAAAAAAGCTCTCAACTTTTTTTCCAGAACTCCAAAGTTACACTGACACTCCCAGAATGCATGCATAATAGTTTCATCTTCAATCTTACAAAATTCACATTTGTTGCCCACGTCTGCAAAGCTTGAAACAAATATATTGGTGGGGTAAATATTGTGCAAGATCTTATAATGTAATTCTTTCAATGTATTGAGTATAACAAATTCCTATATTTTTACAAGTCACTGAAGGCAGCAGAGTGACGTCGACTGTTTCGTTTCCATGGCGGGCGGGATGTAGGGCTCATCTCGACTTGTGTCTTTCCTGACTTTGTTGTGGCTGAAACAAAGCGACTTCTTGCTATTTAACAGCCTGAATTGATATATCTCCGTTGAAATGTTTGGTTAAGGGTGCCGAATTAATAAGAAAAGTCAAAAGCGCTGCTGGCCGGTTTGCTAACGTTTGCTAACGTAAGGTCCTGGTTTGACAGCTGGCTGAAAGTTGAACTAACTTCACGTTCAGACAAGTGCGATGGAGAGTTCATTGGTAAAGGATAACCCTCTGCTTTTACCTCTTAATAAGGAGAAAACCATTTATGACGGTTTCATTACCGTCCAGGTAAGTTCATGTGTCAAACAAGTCAATTCAATGATTCGTCGGTATGGACACATACACATGGTTGGTAGAATATAACTTAGGACATTTTCCGTATGTCGACGAAGAGCTGATGAACTCGGCATACGTTTAATTCTTGAGCAAAACGTTCATTTGTCAAATTTTACCATTGCACTCGCTGTCGTTACTACGCAGCGCCGCGTCTGCACGTTTCTGACAGCGTTGGCTGAAAGAAAGTTTGCAAAGAAACTGTTCAAAGAAACCTTTAAATAAATGTCACTTTCTATGCATGGTTTATGCTGAATTGAAGATTGTTGGTCCAAGCGTGGTGCAACGTTAAGTTATACCTAATCAGTACCATGGCAGTCAAGCACAGAACCGTTTTATTGTGAAATTCCTCAATGGACTTCGACAGGGTATGTGTTGCTTTTCTTCTTAGTTTTAGAGGTGGAACAAATCATTTTGTTGGGTCAACTTGTGTTGTGTTTATAGTTCTCTTAGAACTGTGTTTTTTTTTTAGAACTGTTTAGCAGCATAACTGGCATTGTAAAAGTTAGTTTACACACCTTGGTCAGGGCTTACTGGGAAAAAAGGAAGATGGTGAGTGGACAGTAGATGACCCTTATAGACCCTTACAATTTACTAATATAACAGTTAAATAAACAATGATAGTTTGGTTGTTTAAACCAGAAAGGTAAGCACAGTAAATGTGCAGTACATTTTGAATGATATGGCAGGCCTTTATGAAGTTGTGATTTATGGTGGCATGGAATGAGTTACATGCGGGCCAAAAAAACATACACTTTTAAATCGCCTCCCCCCCAAATTCTGCCATCGGATCTGCACCCCTGGTTATACTGGTCACATTACTTATATTATTTTGTGCCTGTAATGTTATTTACATCCATGCTACGATTCTTACAGGAACGAGACTTCAGATTGAGGATACTACTACCACCAGACCATCAAATTAAACGGGCCAGGTATAAATTATCATCTCGCATTCTCTTTGCAAGATACCTAGCCCAGGCATAATAATGTTGTTAGATATTCCATACTCCAAGTATTCACTATGTATGTGGTTGTAACTATTTATATCTTTGTACTTGTAGGCTGCACTGCTGTTGGCAGTTAAAACACCTGTTGCGTGGGTATGAGCCCATAGTGAAGCAGGTAAGCTCTTTATACAGCCCCACATAATTACAACAAAGTTGTATTTTGCTGCAAATTGCATCATAATAATGTTTGATGTGTTGTGTCTGCCAGCACTTATTGAGATCAGGTTGATTGTTCTGTTTTTTATATTTTTTGTCATGTCATTTTGGCTCCTTTTTGTTCTCTGCATCGAACCATCCATCGTTCATATACACCCTGTCACCCATCAGGCTTGCCTCACTCAGAAGCAGAGAAAAATATTTTTCACTGTTTAATTAACATCGCCTGGAAAATGTCCCTATTTGTTATGCTGCCCCTCAGGGTTATTTGGATGAGATTGATATTTCACCCCGGGCTGCAAAGTTCATTATTTTCACAGCCTTTAAGCTATCATTAATTATTAAAGCTGGTGGCAGCCCCCATTAATCACAAACACTGTGTTTGATTTGAATGGCTGGCTAAAGGAAAAAAATAGACACTGTCACTTCATTATCCTCCCATTCAAGGATGTCTCTTCTCTCTTGTTTGACTTCTCGCAGAGGCTGCAGCAGTCGGCTGATCTTGTCACTTTCATTCTTGAGCTGAAGACTGTCTTGGTAAGAAGAATGACAGTGGTTGGTTGGCACCGTCTCTTTGACATTGTTGCTTTATGAATAGAAAGTTACTGGGAACCTTCAGGCACTATCAATAGCCTTGATTGTGAGGCACACATGAACATGTATATTTTGTTAGATTAATGAAAAGTGTAACAACCCTTGTGCTTTGTCATCAGAGAATGGCATACGACTTATTTGCACAGGCTCAGTTTTTCTTTATTCATGTTGTTTGCTGTTAATAGAAATATAACTGTGCAGAGCGGTTCAGTTGTATGTATGATGTGCATTGTAATCTTGGCAGGAAATAAGCATTCTCTTTGTCTTTGCAGGAAGTAGGTCTGAAGAAGAGCCATCCTGAGTGTCGCTCCATCCCGCCTCCACAGTATTACTCTCAACTCATCTCAGAGATGGAGTCCCTTGGGTGGGGCAAGTAAGTGACTACTAGTAGGTGCACTACTATTGTATCTGAAACCAGGTTTTAAAGGAGCGTAAGCCACTAAAGGCAGGGACATACCTAGCACGGTCGAGGATGGTCGAAGTTGGGCCATTGGTAAGCGTCCGCCAGTCTAGTTTTTGCTGTGTGTCTTGCACTGTTGGTACTAGTGGGCCCTTGTTAGCTTTTTTTTCGAATGTTCATCGTTTTTCATAGCCAATTGGCGAACAGGTTGTAACGTTCTCAGGTGTTTTGCTTGAAAATAATTCAAATCGTTAACTAAGAATCAATCAATCAATCAATTATCGTCGATTCATTTTCTGTAGTTCGACTAGCACTAGCTGTCTGCTCACTACTCTTACAAAGTGTTCTGAAGTCACAGTTTGGGAAAGTGACATCAAAACCATGATGGATGTCATGTTCATGCTCTGCTTCTTGATTTAGTTTAATGTATTTAACCAGTGGATATACGTATGCAATACATACAAACACTCCACTCTTCGTACCAACTAAAGCATCGTGCTGTGAGCTGTGAGTTGACAGTATAACACTCAGCTGTTCCTAACCAGAGCTGTTGTGCAAGCTAGTTATACCTCCAATTTATTCCTCCGTG
The DNA here is from genome assembly GCF_963691815.1 of Echiichthys vipera. Classification (NCBI taxonomy): domain Eukaryota; kingdom Metazoa; phylum Chordata; class Actinopteri; order Perciformes; family Trachinidae; genus Echiichthys; species Echiichthys vipera. The sequence continues at coordinate 6,175,530 of NC_139836.1, read as the reverse complement.
TTTAATCAACAATAAACTACTGCTGAATTGCTACGGAGTTAACTATCTCTAAGCGTAAACAGTTGTTTAAATTGGCATAAAGTGAGAAGTAAACAATATTTGCTCTTAATGAACAATAATGTTCCCATCCCCAGTAACATGGTCCCAGGATACTCTCAAAGTTATTTTCCTGCAGAGTTGCTTGCTGATGGAGCCTATTGCACGATGATCTAGATATCAACTACGATAAGGGTCTGTCTGACAAAAATAGGCAAGTGTGAGCAACTCACAAGCCAGGGCAAGGGAAGTTATCATTAAAACTCTTAAGTTTTTGATTTGGATTTTTTTTTCTTTCACTCTGGTGCTTTAAATTGCTATATATGGAGCATTCCTTGTTTTTTCCCCAGTGGTCTAAACTGATTGGAGAGCCTGCAACAACACAGTTCCACATTAACAAATGGTTCTTAATGACTTCCTTATTTTTAGTTATTGAGTTATAGTTAAATCCAGGTCACATTTAATAACTCTCAGCCCACGTGCGATGACAGGCCCAGCTAATACTGTCGTCTCTACTCATCAGGAGGGGGGATGGGGGGGCTGGATGGTTGCTGTAATGGTAAGTGGGAAGATATCTATTCTCCCCCAGCTCGGATTAAGCCTTGACTACTACACTCATTTTCCACTTTCCTATTAATGACCACGGCTACAATTATGATATTAGCAAAATGCAAATGGCTCTAATTGAAGACTCTCATATTTTAATAGGAGAAGGGGGGGTGAAGGTATGCTTTATGCTGGAAATGGGACCAACATCATTTTCAGTGTCGTGTTACGGTTAGGAGGCATTATACACAGTGGGCCTCAATCTCCAAAGCACTCGAGATTCGCTTAGCGTCTTAATTGGTATGGGCCGCGCTAATAGCCACCAGGGGTTTTCAGATGTAATTCTGTCTGCTGATTGGGCCAGGTAAGTGAGTCTTTCTCTCTCCTCGCTCTGTGTGTCTCCATTTCTGCGTTTGAGTGTGGTCATCTTAATTGGCTGGAGATGGCACACCATGTGTTAATTAATGGAAAATGAGGTCGAGTGGGTCAGCCGCCGTGACTTGGTGGCCCCAAAACGTGGCCCTGGAAGCTCCGGGGCTCATTACGGGCACAGCTGGCACTCCATGTTCACAGGCTCTCAGCGTACGTACCAGGTCTCTTCTTATCACGGTGTTATCACTGTCACACTGTGTTTCTGCTCTTCTGAGGCCAGTTATAGCAGTTCTGACAGCAGGCCTCTGTTGGGCCAACGAGGCCCAGGGCTGAGGAATTAGATGCTTACATGGATCTTTTTTTTTTTCATATTTATTTAGTTACATTATGAGGCCATCTAATAAATTACTCCTATAATCACAGGATGTAAATGCAATCACAAATAGTATTGGGATTTATACAGTTATGTCCAGTAAGTAATGAGAATGTTCTGGTTAGCACAGTTAGACTGTAAACCAGGCTAATTAATATATAGGCGCTTCTGTGTTTCATAAGATTTTTGTCCGTGTTTTTTATGTTTGTGCACTTGATTTGTGCTTGTGACTTACATTGTCCTCTATTTCTTCTATCGTACCTTGTGTGTGCCATCATTTCACATGTGAATTTTTCATGCAACACACACAAGCACTACAGTACATATGTGTTGATCTCACCGTTCATTAATCACTTTGTCGACACAAGCACAAATGTGCATGGTGTGCACTGTCTGGAAGCAGCTCACTTGGCTGTGGAGTTGCAAATGGGATGCTCTCATCAGTCTTCCCAGCAGGACGTCTGACTGTCACGCTGTTCCATCATGGCCAAGTAGGGGCGGCAGCTAGTCCCTGCTATCCTGGGTGTGAGACCTTAGAGGAGACGAGATGGAAACGTGTGTGTTAGTGATGCACGGATGAGACTTTGTCACTCCCTGGCCGATTATGTTTATTAAAGTTGGTCCCTACCGAGTCCTCTTTATAGTTTATCTTTATGGTATATTTTATCTGCTTTATGAAATGCAAGGCAACTTTATTTATAAAGCATATTTCAGCAACAAGGATATTCAAAGTGCTTTACATTAAAGAGAATATGAAATCAATCCAAGTTAAACAAGAATAAGACTGGTATAAAATGCTAAAATAAAAGCCACAGTGCTGTGTAAGAAATTAATAATTTGATTTAATAATAGGCAGAAGCACAACAAGAGTCAAACACTAAAGTCCTCAGTCTTGATTTAAAAGAACAGAGTTACAGTGAACCTGCAGTTTGTTCCAGATATGTGGTGCATAAAAACTGAACGCTGCCTCTCCATGTTTCCTTCTGAATCTGGGGACTGAAAGCAGACTTGTCACAGACCACCTGAGAGGTCTGGATGGCTCATAATGTATCAGATCTGAAATGTATTTGGAAAAAAAAACATGCATGTTTTCTAAACCAACAATAGAGTTTTGAAATCAATTTTTTGACAGACAGGAAGCCAGTGTAAAAACCTCAGAACTGGAGTGATGTGAACCACTTTCTTGGTCTTAGTGAGGACTCCAGCAGCAGCTAAACATATTTTAGTGCACTTTCACATTTAAATAAAATGAGATCTGTTTTCACCATTTTTTACCCATGTTATGCTACAGTACATTCCTGCTCATTTACAAATCTTTTCATCAAAATCAGACTTGTCACAGTGCATCCCTTAGAAGCAAGATATAAATTAAGAGTTAAATCAAAAGAGCACTGCGTTCCTGCTTTCACTTTCAAATTGTGCTACATTCCCGCTCACTAACAAATCAAAAAATTGTAACTAAAAGGGACTAGTAGGCCTTTTCCATTGGTTACACCAAACCATGACGCACTGATTTGTTTTTCCATTCTTCTGTCACACCAAGCTGCCCTTGAGATGGACCTTCTCCGGAGTAGGACCAAAGCCCTGCTTCCAAGCAGGCCATGGTGACGCCTTGCCGACCGCAGCCAACCTGTAACCTAACATGCAGTGACTTACTCAGGTGTCATGACTGAAATAGGATTAATGAGAAACTAATTTTCCTTGTGAAGGTACCGCTATTGTTTTATTCATATTTTCTGCACATCACAGACATTTTATTTCAACCGTTCAAATTCTCATTTATTGTTTTGTTCGTTTGGATGCTTGTCACTTCCTTCACTTGCATAGGCCTATTAACCGGTCACGCTCGACAGACTTGTGTATTTATTGCTGTTAGCAGTAATGGGTATTTTATGGGCCTGTACTCTTTGTAAATGTGTACATGAGGATATAAAGTAACCTGGGTCATGTCTGTTCGAGAACTTCTAAGCTGCAGCTCAGTTATTTCAGCCTGATAGGTGACACTTATCACTGTGTGTGCGTGTGCGTGTGTGCAGATAGGGCAACGTGTTGGGAAGATCTTAATATGCAGATGATTTAAGAGAAAGAGAGATGGGGGGTGATGAAGTTGAGCAAGTGGTGGAGCAGAGATGTATCAGGTCAGCATGAAAGAAAGGGACACAGAGTGGAACTGGGATGATCATAATATCGTGTGTTTGTGTGTGTGTAGATGTGAGTGTGCATATGACACTTCAGCACTGTTGCCCTTCGCCGCAATTTGATTGCAAGTGAGCGAGTGAGCGAGCAGACACTTTAATGAATCGGGCACATCGGAAACCATCTTCCATCATTCCATCACCTCCCTAAGTGTGAGTGTGTAATTCCTGAGCATGCTGCTCACATCACTCCTCTCTAACACACTTCATAAATCCTCAGCAGATATACAGCCATGTCAGCCTCAGCGCAGGGCGTCCATCGTAATGTACAGTAAATCTGGAGATGGACTGTCCAAATCCTTTGTCTCAGATCGGTCTTTTGTCTTCAGGTCTCAGTAGACTAGAGAGGGACTTGAGAGGGGGAGGAACTGCCTCCTTCAGCGTGCTGGAGCAGCGGTAAATCTGACAGCAGTGTTGGTGCACGCTCGGGCCAGATCAGTGTTTTGTCCTCAGCTTCAATAGGTTATAATTAGCTCGTGAAGGAAATGGTCTGATTTACAGGCTGACTCAAGCTTGAAAATGTGAACCAACCTTAAGGTCAGTGAGAGGCACATCATTTAAAGGGTCTCTGTGTAACTTTCAGAAAAGCCTTGTTATTTGCAACACCAGTGGCCGTTAGTAAACTGCAGGCCACATTCCTGTTGCTCGTGCTCGCATACTCCATAGGCGCGAGCAAGCACAGATGAAAACAGTGAGATTGAACATAATTGACTGCCACCATGTTGGTATAATGCTGGAAAACAAATGACAATCATATTCACAACAAAGCTAGCTTGCTGTTCGCAAATGACTCCATCAGCTAAAGTCACGTAAGCGACCAAAGGCAGATTCATGCCAGGCAGCTCAGCCACAGCCAACTTAGGTTTCAATGAGCTAACATTAGCATTACATTAGCCAGCTAGCTGTAACTTGCTAAGCTGCATAGATCTGGTGTTTTTTGCTTCATAACGTTAGCTGATAAGGTAATTTGCAAGCGGTGAGTCAGCCATACCAGCCCCGGGGGTCTGGCTAAATTAGCTGACTTTGTCCACTTTGTTCAAGGCATTATTTTGCTACGTCAGCTAGCTAGTAGTTTGGCAGCATTTACAAGCAAGCTAAAATCACATTATATATGTATATATATATTAAATGAGCTATCAACTGTCTTTACAGGGGTATTTTATCTAAAAGCTGGTGTCAGTTTTGTCTTAAATATTATTGGGTTGTAGTTTGTTTAATGTTATTAGGAACCTTGATCCAATCATAGTCACCTAATTATCTGAAAAGAATGTTGGCTACTGATTATTACCATCAGAGTTTCCACACTAGTTTCTAACTATTTGATTCCTTTCCTATTTCGAAAGATCCAAAAATCATGACCCATACCTACTGAATATTGAAGCCGATAATTGCCGTATTAGAAAATCTTATGTTTACATATTAAATTGTGTTCTGGCCGATTCAGTTGCATTGTGCTTGCAGTGAACTCTGTGTACATTTACACCTTGCATTAACATGTTTTTTTTTTTTTAATATGGTCCACATTCTATGGTGACATTCTGTCACATTTTCCCAAGTTTGATTTGAAATGTACTTTACAAATGCTCAAGCAAGGTCAGGGTTTTACAGTATGTTGTTGCTCCTGATAGCCAATCTTTTGTGGTTTCATACCAACAAATCCCAGCACTTTCCTGTAGAATGGTAATTTTGTCACTGTGGAAAAGTTTCTACTACAGCATTTAGGAAATTAAGAGACACATGCATTCTGATCACATTTTTTACAAGTAGGTTACATACAGCCTTCACAAGTCACAACAAGCTGTTTCGGGGCTTCTCCTTCCTTTTCTTTAAACTGGCCATTTCCTCACACATTGTGTGCGACAGGGTTTTGGTGCACGCATGGGGCGCTTGTTGCTTTGCAGACCACAGCGTCACCTCGGTGGGCTAAAATTTATTAAGAACTTGAACTGAAATGAGGACTGAAAATATATAATATCAAAATATGCACTGGGCCAGATTTGAGTTTGACACATGAACTAAGCTATTCTGGAGTCAAGAACTGTGGGAGGAATAATTATAATTGATTTGAAAGGGTAAGGGTTTTGAGTTAGTTTTGAATTGTTACGTAAATTAATTTAATCAAAAACCCCTCTGTTCATCACATTTATTATTTGCATATATATGTGGATAAGCGTGGAATTGCAGCCTTGTTGTATTGCATCACGAAAGATGTAGTCACTCCAGTTCTTCTGTATCAGTCAGGTGCTTTTGCTGGCTGAAGAGCTCTCAGATTAGTTACCACTGTGTAATTAACAGAGTGTACAGTCAATATGTTTGCTTACAATTATAATAGAAAGCATAAAATCCAGGGTGTTCTGTGGTGACTCAGGAGGGAAAATAATTCTCCCAGCATCAGGGTGATTGGTTTTGTTATATTCCTTCATTAGAGCATTAAAAAGGCACTTGCTGAAGTAGAATGCAAATTAGAATTTAGAAAAGAAAGGCCTGTAGAAGTGTTTGAGTGTGGATGTGAAGCTGTAGCCTGATGTACTGTAATGTCACTGTGTTGGTATCCAGAGTGATAAATCTAAAGGCAGAGTTGATCTCTCAATATTGCTCTCCACAGCTGTGATTAATGACGGATGATGGCTGCTGTCACTTTACAGTGTTGTGTACTCTTCTCTGGGAATGTATGTTGATTTATTGTGTATGTATCCGCAGGCTGCTCTCCATAGACACAGAGTTCCGAACGTTGAGATTGAAGGCGGAGGACTCCTCTGGAAGGCAGCATATTCTTACTATTAAACTCAAGTCTAAGGTAAGACACACACACACACACACACACACACACACACACACACACACACACACACACACACACACACACACTCACAGACACACACAGAGTTTACTGTAAGGACGGGATAATTTTCACACAGAAAATTATTCATCATCAATTGGGATACTCTACAGCTTGATGTTGACCTACAACAAATCCAAATCCAAACAGGCCAACTTTACCAAAACGCATATGGGATGTTCAATTTGCTGATAGCAAATCAGTGATTTACATCTGCGCCCCTAAATCTAGGTCAAACTGGAGAGGGTGTGGAGAGACATGATAACCCGCTGTGACTGAGATGTAGCACAGATAAAACATCTCCACATAGACCTCAGCATGATGGAAAACCTTCCCGTATGCATAGAGAAAACCAATACACCCAAGCTCATCTGCATAGCCATAGTCTCTACTTGCTGCTACCGATACACAAAACCTTTACCTGCTGTAGGTAAAAGTAAATGTAGCCCGGTGAAACAGCAGTGTGTTGTCCTGGAAACACATAATGGTTTTGGTTGATTTTAGTGTGAAATTGTAGGTGCATCTAGACTAGACTATAGTAGTCAGAGTGTACGACAACAGAAGTCTACATTCTCAAAATCTGACCATTTTAAGAGCTCCACGTGTAGCTGCTTACTCCACCGTGAGAACCGCTACACTAGTAAAAGAATAATAATACAAATTTTATAACAGTACAGTCAAACAATATTACCTTGCGTTATCCTTAAAGGATAATTCCAGGTTATTACAACTTGGCTCTCATTTTCATTACTTCTATCAGTTATGACAGTTAGGAAAACACGTGTGGTAGCAACTTGACTATTGCGCAGTAAGTATTAAAAAGACATTTAAGGTCCTTTTATACGATATTTAGAGATTTTGGATCTAAGTATTGTGATGAATGTGGCGGTGTAAATGTAAGGGGTCCTCTACAGTTGCCTATTTGAACTCATTTTAATACTTATTCTGCTTGATGTGAACTGTGTCTTTGAGTTTGATACAATGTACAAAAAATTAAAGTGTGAAAGTAATGCAAAAACATGGGAACACCCTTTAACAAACATTTTTTCCATGCATCCTTAAAAGTCTTAAATTTATGTATCTAAAATTAAGGCTTTAAAAAGTCTTAAATTCATTAAAAATTGTATATGCTGGTCTTAAATACATTACTCAAAGGTCTTAAATTTGTAGGGACAGGACTATTTAATGTTATATATATTTTTTCTTTTTCTCGCTGGACTTTTTGAGAAGGGTGTAGAGAACCTACTTTCTTACTAGCTGCTGATACAAATGGTTATCTGCATGCTTGCTAGCTAGTCTGTGACTATGGTCAAGTGCAAATTTCTTGAAAATTGGCTGGGTGACGTTCGTTTTCGAAGTTGGCTCACGTCTGTTGCCAACCGAGACGAGGCCACATGCATTCTGTGCAAAACGACCTTCAGGCTCGGCACTATGGGGGTTAAAGCTGTCGAGAGCCACATTGCAGTACGGAAAGCACAAAACTGCTGCTAGGATCCACAAACGGATCCTGGCCATATTACAGTTTTGTGCCTCTGTCCCCGGGCCAGCGCCACAGACAGCGCTGCTACTAGCACTGACCTGAGAGCACCATTTGGTGCAACACCGACACTGAAATTGGAGGTTTTGTAGATTTTAAAAACAGTTGTCAAGCACTCTTCTGTTAAAAAGTCTTAAATTTGACTCAATGCAAACTGCAAATACTCCCATTATTAATTTTTAATTTGTATTATTCTTTAGTTTAATAAAAAAAAATGTTAAATAAATATTGATGAGAGAAAAAAGTCCACACACCTTCATTTTTCAGATATGCTACACAGATGTTTAACGGCTTAATGAATGAACCAATGAATGCATTATCTACATTTACATTGGGCTTTTTACAAACACATACTTAAACAGGCCTTATATGGGCTTCACCTTGTCATTTTACAGTTTAAATGTATTCATGCCATTGCCCAATTATGCAAATTAAGATCAGATGGCCAAAATAATGTTTCAAAAGTAAAATATGATGAGTTGAGTTGATTCAGATTGATATGATTGATTTAAATGAATCATGTGATGTTATTGTGGAGTTATATTTGTTTATCCATCCGTCCTTATTCATCCACTTATCTGGGACCGGGTCGCGGGCCAGCAGCCTTAGCAGAGTATTGAAGACGTTCCTCTCCCCTGAAGTGTTCCAAGGCCAGACAAAATATATAATCTCTCCAGTGTGTTCTGTGTCAACCCCGGGGCCTTCTCCCAGTTGGAGTCACCCAGGAGGCAAACCTCATGACCATACGTGTGGGTTGGGACCTAGATGAACTGGTAAATCGAGAGCTTTGCCTTCCCGCACAGCTCTCTCTTCACCACAGTGATTCAGAATAACGCCTGCATCACTGTTGCATCAAACCGTCAATCTCACGCTCCATTTCACCCTCACTTGTGAACAAGACCTGAGATACTTGAACTCCTTCACTTGGGGCAGTAACTCACCCCCGACACTAAGGGGGTAAACCACCATTTTCCAGCATAGAACCACGGCCTCAGACTTGGATGTGCTGAACGCTTAACACTCTGCTGCAAACCACCACAGTGCAGGCTGGAGGTTGTGATTCTGATGAAGCCAAGCAAAAGAGCAGAGACGTGGCCCCCAGATTTCCCAAGCTGCAGATTTTTACTCACTGTCTGGCTACTCCATATCCTTACGGAAAGCCCTGCCTTGTAATGAGCATCTTTTTTTTTTACTATTTTTTGAGATGTAATGGACTAAACGATAAATTGATCGTTTGGTAAAACAATTGCTACATTAAATGATAATGAAAATGCTCATCAGTTGTCCCCTCACTTCATTCATGGACTTTATTTAGTGATTTTTAAGACGGTCCATGATGATGTATACGGTATGTTCTGTCTTGATAAGGCTGACTCAAGGTGAGGGAAAACCTCTTAGGACAAGCTCACATCTTGCATGCTCCACACTGTGACTGGTGATACTGGTGTCTCTGAAACAATTTTCTTAAAATTTCAGCTCAGAATTGAGCTTCTAGTAGCTTGAGTATCTCAAAGTGTTCTGCTTATTTTAAGCATGGTGAGCTGGTGTTTACCTAGGCCCAGATGACATCCACCGGTGACAAGAGAGGGTGGTAGGACCCCACTCTGTGTCCACCTGCCCACCTGGCCCTCCTCACCCCTCTGGCACTAGGTAAAAATAGCTTGGAGTCCTCCCTGCGTTCCAGCTGCTTTCACCAGATCCAGTGCCAGGTCATCCCTCACCGGGCACAGCTAGGGAGGAGGCAGCACTGGCATGGACACATAGGAGCTGGATGGCAGGGGAGTGAGAGAGGAAGAGCGCAGGGAGAAACAGAAAGTAGCTTGATGTTGAAGGTGAACAGGCTCAAATGTACTGACCAAAGCTTCTCACTAAGAGCTTAAGGAGGTTTTGGCAACATATTAAAGATGGCCAGCACTAATAATTGTAAATTCTTAAATAAAATACGGTCTTAAAATTATAAGCACAAACACATAAAGGCATATTGCTAATGAATGTCAGGCATAAAACAATACTGAGCGGTGGAATTACCAGCCATAAATAGCCCATGTTTTCAGGCAGGTAAACAGGAGCAGTTTCTCCTTTCTAGCTGGAGATTTTACCACTACCATGACGGATCATTTTGTTTTCATTTATTATTTTTTTTCCAAATTTCTTTATTCCTTTTTGCAGACAGGCAAACACGGTTGCATATTGCTTTAAAGCATCTGCTTTAAAGTGATTAATAGGTATTTAAGATATAACTGTAGGTCCTCTTAGTCAATTAGTCGACTAATCAGTAGTACTGTATATACGTAGATTCAGTGATCAAACCAATTGAATCGATGCAAAGTGAAAATATCTATACATTTCGTCATGGTAAAGATTCAACTTTAGTTTGAAATTCCAAGTAAATATTTATTCCTTTTTTCTAAAAGGAATAGTTTATTTTTCATTGAAGTGTCTGGAAGAGCTCGCTGATACAATTGTCAAGTCATATTTTAGTTGCTTTTTGTTATTTGAGATAAATGTCACTGATGTGTTAAATGGGCAGATGACATCATATCATATCAATCACAGGCCACTGAACAGAATTCAGTCGAAATCATATCGTAGCAGGCTTTGCGATGTTATAAGCAAATATCGCATTGTTGTCCGATATAATATCTTATCATGATGAAACGAGCGATTAACGCCCCCGCTAATCGCTCGTTTTGGTCCTTGACTAAGATTTCTCAAGACGATAAGTCATTTTATTTTCATTGGTTCGTTTTATTTAATTTTATGCTTTTTTTTAAAATGTTGAATGACTGGAGAAACTCAGTTTGACAGATCTGTCGATTAAATGAACTCTCCGTTAAGTTGACAAAATCGTAAGAGTGTTAGTTCACTAAGAATTCATTTAATTGGGGACGATACGGCCAAAATCTTTTATCCTGATATAGATAATTTCATATCTCGATAACGACGTATATCACGATATAGCATGTTTTCAGTTTGTTCAATAAATAAGTAGTCTGTATGAAATAACAACATGGTAAAAACTATTTTTATATACACTTGTGTGAATTAAAAATGAAGAGCACTGAGTATTTTCTCATTTCATTAAGAAACTAATGTAAAATCAACATATGCAAGGATCAGAACGTAAAGCGTCATCCAAATGACCTGTATATTGCTCTAACACAGTTTAGCCGATGGCCTTTTGACTACACGATAGAAACAGCATAAAAATGATATATAATGATATACTATAGACATCATAACGTTATTATGATATACATATATCGTCATATCGGCCAGCCCTCCGTAACGGTCTTATCTTCTCCTCCCACAGCACCCTGCAGAGGCTCCTGAATGCACAGCTGACCTGCCAGTCCCTCTGGCCATAACCTGGACCCCGCAGGTATGTACATATGCACACATACGGTGTCTACTCAAACTATTTCTCCATCTCTCAATTAATTTTTTGTTACCAATTGAAATGCAGAACAGAAACAAGTACTTATGGTTCATTTCATGTATGTAATTAGGGACATTTCTCATCATTTTAGGCAAGGTCCACTGTCATTACATCCCTAAAATGGCTACACAGTAAAACACTAAAGAATCACTAATGTCCATAGGATGTGGATTTGTTTTTATGTGTACTCATTCAATTTAAATGAAGCTGCGCTCCACTCCGCAAAAGCTCCTGAACCTCGTGAACCAATTGTATATGGAGACATACTGCTGTGGTCAAGAAGAAGAAAACTTATTACTTTATTAATCCCGCAAGGGGAAATTCAATTTTTTCACACACACAGGCCCGAAATACACACACACACACACACACACACACACACATAGAAACAGGACCTATATACTGTACATGCAATTAATGGAGAGATGTCAGAGGGAGGGGGATAGGCAGTTTGCAGATCGAGCAGTTGGGGGTTCGGTGCCTTGCTCAACAGCACCTCGGCAGTGCCCAGGAGATGAACTGGCATCTCTCCAGCCACCAGTACACACTTTATTCATGGTCCACACAGGGACTCAAATCGGCGACCCTACGGTTCCCAGCCAAGTCACCTATGGACTGAGCTACAGCCGCTCGCTGGAGAGGTGTCAGAGCGAGGGGGCTGCCAATGGATCGGTGCCAATGTAACGATCCATTGGCAGTTCTAATGCAACGATCATGTAAGCAAGGCAAGGCATCTTTATTTATATAGCGCATTTCCTACCAAGGCAACTCAATGTGCTTTACAGAAAAACAAAACATTTTTTAAAGACAAAAATACACAGTTACAGCAGATTGAATCACTGACCTCTGCATGAGAAAAATGGCACACACATACACACCATAGCCAGGGCTTAGGTTTATCTTTCAGAAGCGGGGTGGACAAAGTGAAGTCAGGTGTCAGGTTGTGCTGTTGAGAAAACAATCTCTGGTCAGGAACTCGATCATATCACATGGTCTTTATCAGCAGATGGAGTCAGAGTTTTTTTAAACTTGAGCTCACTATAAAATGAGCTGTTGTAACCTCTAGGATAATCACAGCCTCGTGAAACTTTACAACCCCAAACTAAAGACCTGGGGCATTCAGAGGACGGATGACTTTACTATGTCTATTGACAATAAGGGGGTTTCTGAGCAGTTTACGCAACATAAGTGTTCGCCATCCATTTGTGAAAAATGCAATCATACAGAAATCTCTAAATGTCAAAAGTTTTTGATCATAAATCACATCAAATATTTCTTTCCATCTTATCTGTGGTGTTCATCAAGGTCTGGGTGTCTTAATGTGGTATTTTGGATGGATTTTAAACATTTTTATCAATTTTCAAATGTTGAAAATCTGTTAAATCTGTGTAACTAAGGGTATCAACCCAAGAAATTGCTGCAGCAACTTATGATACATAATAGAGAATGAGAATGGGCATCAAAAATTAATATTGTTAGCCCTTATACTCTCCCTAGTATTCAGATGTTAAAAATATTAAATGAAAAATCCTCTTAGAAGTCTGGAAATGTGAGTCTGAAAAGTATGGAATTTTTTGGAAACAAATACACTCAGCCCGAGCTAACCAGTGACAGAACACTCTCCATGTGGCACTGAAGCCTCACGTATACCGCAGGGACATTTTTCACATAAGCTACAAAGGCCACATAAGTTGGCGCTGAAGTTACGACATAAACAGCTATACCTCCAACTTCAGACATCAGAAACCACCACCAATACGAGGCTGGGGCAGCCATGAAGCCTGGGAGGGGAAACTTAGGGCAGAAAAAAAACTCACAATATACTTGATTACACAGAAGGCTTACGTGGATAAGTAAACCAACATGTTTATCGTGTGGATTTTGCCAGCTGAATAGTCAGAGGGCATTATTTAGAGCAGGGGGTTTAAAAGTCCTCACTGATCCCTGGATTTAATTGAGACATTGATGAAAATTTTACTGGTCTATAGGTAAAGTAGCCGCCCACCAATACAGTTAAGCTTATGGACTCCACATGTATGTTAAACATTGAAGCGTGATTAAATATGACATGTTAATAGTTATTATTTTCATAGCTTAGTATTGTATGCATCATAAAAAGGGATTTGTATAGGCTTTGGGACGCCCACACATTATTGTAGGCCCAGTTTAATATGAAACTCAGTTTTATAGAATATATGTAGCAGGGTGTTCGGGGTCCTTGGCCTAAAAAGGGTCCAAGACCACAGTTCTAAGTTTATTTTTAGTTTATGACATTGGGAAAAACAGCAACATTACCCAAAACTACTGTATCTCTGAAGTATGTCTTGAACCAGATCCTACATATGTAGGCTATTCTACGTGATCTTCTTTTGATAACTAATGCAGTATTTTGTTCGCTTCCATTCACTGAGCCTCCCCTGAAACAGCTCAAAGTCCCTCTGGGGAAGCCCGCCTCCCTCTGGTTTAGAGAGATTGAGTGAAAGAATTAAACTGAAACTGTAAAAGTAGACGGCAGGGCAAAAATAGGATCCCCTCCAGGCATAGGATATGAAAATTTCCTGTCACAATTATCCTGTCCAAAATAATTGCAATTCACGATATTAACCCGATAATCATCAGAATATACTGAGGACTCTTAAAAATGAATGGCACACTGGAATCACTTTACCTCACAATTTGTTTAGACACAAATATTTTACTTCAACAATAGGACACTGTTTTTTACTGAAAATATGAAAATAAACAAGCGATCTGAAATAAGGCAATCATAAATCATTAGGTTCCCCTTATTAAAAACAAAGGCATAAAAAGTCAAAAAGTGATCAGATAGGGGAAGCACAGAGAAGCCCAGGGGAAATGTTGTGGAAGGTCATTTCTACATGCATACAGCTTAAATAATGATCAAAAATACATTTGTTGTTGTGGTTGATTAATTCATGAACCATGATGGCAACCTCATCCATGGCCAACCCTTTTTCAAGAGTGTTGAGGGTGGGGACAAAGGATGTTTAGGGAGGAGACAACAGGTCGACAGTAGATGTTGCATACAGTACAAGTGGTAAACATCATCTCAAAAGAAGAACCTGAAGATTATTATTATTGATTGTTGATTATTATTTGAGAACAGAAATAAATAATTAACAATGAATTAATTATTAATACAATAAATAGTGTGTAAGGACTTAGTACATTTAGATTTAAATATATAGAAGCCATTCCCACGCTCACTTATGTCTCATAAGTTGTTGCAGCAGTTTTTATGTTACACAAATACGGTGCTGAATTTAACCTTTTTTCCTTGTGAGGATTGATACAAATGCTCAAAACGTGGACACTTATTTACAAGGGAGACTTGTGGGTATCCATATATCTCATTTTCAATCAGATATCTTGAGGTCAGAGGTCAAGGGACCACGTGATCAATGGCCATGACTGGTTTACCTGACCAAAATGTGGTGGGGGAAACCTGTCATGGCACGGTTAAAAGGGGTTAAAGGTACATGCAACTATTTCACTTTCTACTTCATCTTTTAAAAGTCTTTATTCAAGTGATTATGTTCTGTAAAGTATTATAAATTCTACTTGATTTGAACAGTTCCTGATGGGCTTTAAGGACAAACTGTAGTAAACTGCAGTCAGGTCTCTCATGAGGATATTCACAATTATTCCAATAATGAAAGTTCAATCATAAAAAATCCTCACCACGATCATGTGATCTCGTGTTTTTCATTGTTATCTGCTGATTACAATCCCATCCCTAATCCCATCCTTAGGAAAAATGATGCCCTTATATCAGCCACATAAACCATAATCTGCTTCATGATTTATTTTTCAATAATTGCACAACCTGTCCTTAATTATCTTCGTACTGTAGGTTTCATGTTGGTAAATATCAATGCCAAAATCAATCATTCATCATCACATACTGCATTAGTGAAAGGTCATGATGAGTAGACATTTCAAGGCCGTAGATTTCTATCTGCTATGTCCAGAATGTATTATATTATACCAAGTCTGTCACATTGTTTAATTGTCAAATGTATTAGATATTTCTGCAAATTCCTTTTTCTAAACGCCAGAGCCTCAAATGTGGAGAGGGTTGATGTTTGCATTTACTGTTTTGTACTGTGACGTTTGAGGCTCAAACTGTGATTAAGGTCTACCCAAATACACTTGACTCATCCTGTGCTACTTACTGCATAATTTGACAAAACATTTCTCCAAATGCCGTATTAAGACATTTTCTCAATTGAGTCCACCATAATTGGCATGAAAGTGTTTTGATGTAAAACCAGCTGTGGGATCTTTGTATCTCTTTGCTTCCTCGTTGTTGTTGTTTGCCGTCTTGCTTCTTTCACTCTGGCTCTGCTTTTCATCTCTGTCACTGCCTCTGAGTCTGTGTGTGACTCATTCACACACACACACACACACACACACTCACACACACACACACACACACACACACACACACACACACACACACACACACACACACACACACACACACACACACACACACACACACACACACACACACACACACACAGATGTCTTGTTTTGTTTCACAGTCACACCAACAGTCGCTTTATCCATCATAAGAATACTGCTATGTATCTGGGCATTGCACTGGACCGTTCTTCCTACTGTTGTGTGGATGTGTGTGTGTGTGTGTGTGTGTGTGTGTGTGTGTGCGTGCGTGTGCGTGTGCGTGTGCGTGTGCGCGTGCGCGTGCGCGTGCGCGTGTGCGTGTGCGTGTGTGTCGTTGAGCTGATACATGGCAGGCGTACAGTGAGGACCAGCTTAGAACAGCGCTACCGTATGGAGCCTGTCTGCCTGCTGGGCTGTTGATGGATCTCTCCCACACTGCAACATGAAGTGTGTGCGTGTGTGTGTGTGTACATGTGTGTATTTGCTTGCATCTGTGCCAAGTGTGTTATTGTCTGATGTGCAAAGAGAGTGTGTGTGTGTGTGTGGCAGGGGGAGGGGCCTGTCTGTCGGCAGTCCTGACATGTTCATTTGAATGAGTAATTATTGCCTGCTCTGTTGCAGGGCCAAGACATGTCACTCTGTGAATTTGTGTGGAACTAGAATGGGAAGAGAAATAAACCTGTGTGTGTGTCCTTTGTGACTATGCAAAGGTGAATTTTAGCAACCAAGACTGCATGAATAAAAACAGTGAACTTTCACATCGTAACCTGTTTTGCAGTGTGACAGGGGTCATTGTCTTGCATTAAAATTGCCGCTGAATGAGAGACAATTGCAGTGAACATACTGTTTCCCATCAGACCCAAATAAGTTGAACTTTAGCAATGTCATGTCATGGTTTGGGGGGTGAAGGAGTTGGGCCTCTTGTACAGCTACATGGCAGGGTAAATGCAAATGTTTATGTGAACCTCCTTCACTGCAGATGTCTCCCAATCAGCTGCAATTTTCATGGAAGACAATGTCCCCTGTGACACTGTAAGACAGGTGAAGCAGTTCCTTGAAGCAAAGAATATTAAAATAATGAAATGGCCAGCCCAGAGTCCCGATCTAAACCCCATAGAGAATCTCTGGAAAATCCTGTTCAACAAACTAATGTCTAAGAAACCCACTCCAGTTAGTAAACTGTGGAAGAGACTGAGTCAGAATGGACCAAGATCAAACCAGAGCAGTGTGAGAAACTAGTGATGTCCTGTGGGCGCAGATGTGCTGAAGTCATTCAAAGCTGTGGCCTCTACACTTCCTGTTCATTTATGAATCCTATAGCCCAAAGAAAACATTGTTGAAATCCTCTCCTCTGACACAATGGTCACTGTTCTCTCGTTTTACTCACTGATTTTTTCACAAAATAAAGGTTTTGTTGAAGTGGCTTGGTTATTTAAATAAACCTGCTAGTATAGCAGAGGTATAGACACAGCTGATATTCTATCAAATTATGAATGATAAAAAAAACAGTACAACACTACATATATTCTACATTGAGACAAACAGGAACAGGCTTATTTTCATTCCACGGTGCATTCACTGACATACTGTCGGAGCTAATTAGTTGGCATACTCACAGTAGATTAAAACAGTACATCGATAAAACAACCAGTGTTTCATTGCGAAATATCATATTAAGTGTTCCGTGATGAGTTTTATTATATTTTTCTATAATAATGAATGAGTAATTCTAATTTCTTTCTAAAGTTGAATGACATAAATGTAAAGAGGAGGGAATTCTTTGAGCCTGCCTGCTTTATCTAAATTGAGGTCAGTCACAGATAGCATAAATAGATAAAGGGGACTGATTGAAATGGGCAAGGAGCAAATTTCAGCTCGGATTCAGTGTCTTTCATACTTTCTTACTGCCTTCCACTCTAACTCATGTTCCTCTCACAGATACAGAAGGAATTTAATTATCAGCTCTTCTTTTTTTTCTCTTTCAACTGGGCCTAGCGTAGTTATCCTGAGCTGTAGCCGTAATCATGCCACTGGCATTAATTGGGCTGTAATTGCCGAGGCTCTCAGCACCTGGACGATGCTTAATTGTGTGCACTGTGCTGGCACAATGACCCATAATTTTTGGTTCATTTTTTCCACCTAATTTTTTCTCTCTAATTCCATCTGTATTGGTCTCTGACACCTCTATCAGCATCCCTTTCTCTTCTCTCTCTGTGTGTGTGTGTGTGTGTGTGTGTGTGTGTGTGTGTGTGTGTGTGTGTGTGTGTGTGTGTGTGTGTGTGTGTGTGTGTGTGTGTGTGTGTGTGTGTGTGTGTGTGTGTGTGTGTGTGTGTGTGTGTGTGTGTGTGTGTGTGTGTGTGTGTGTGTGTGTGTGTGTGTGTGTGTGTGTGTGTGTGTGTGTGTGTGTGTGTGTGTGTGTGTGTGTGTGTGTGTGTGTGTGTGTGTGTGTGTGTGTGTGTGTGTGTGTGTGTGTGTGTGTGTGTGTGTGTGTGTGTGTGTGTGTGTGTGTGTGTGTGTGTGTGTGTGTGTCCGTCCTCATGCGTGGTACAGTTTTAACAAACTGGTCAATTGCACTTCTAGTTCACTCCAGTTGCCTTAATTCACAGTGTGGTATTTTTCTGTAATCATAAACTTATAATGCAGTTTAAGGGTTATTTGCCCTTCTGTCACTCGCCTCAATTTACTGTTTCCATGCTGGGAGGCATTCTGTATTTAAGGTAGCTTAATTTAACCTTAATTGTAGTGCTGGTTTTAATGTATCTTGCAGTGTATCGATTAATAGTTTGGTCTATAAAAATCATAAAACCACCATATGTATATGACAGTTTCCCAGAGTGCAGCAACTGTAGACATATCAAAGTTACTTACAAGTTATACAAGTTACTTGCTTTGTCCAAACAAAAGTCAAACACCTAAAGACTTCAGACAAACAAGGAAAGTCAGCCAATCCTCTCGTTTGAGAAGCGGGAATCAGAGACTGTTGTGTAGAGAATGCAGCAGCATGGCTCTAGGGATGGCAATGACATGTGGTGGTCAATTACTAATGCTCACCAGAGGAGAGGACAAATCCTACTGACTTTGCTAATCCCCTAAATTTCATAATGTCATAATCAGCCATTCCCAGCAGCCTTAGCTGTACTCAGGGAGCTAATGCAACATCCACACTGCTGTAACTTTGGACAGAGCCAGGCTAACCTTTTTCCTCCTTTCCCAGTGCTATGCTCCTGGCTCCAGCTCCGTAGTTTAATAACAGACATTAAATTGACTCTCAGAAAGAAAGCAAGAAGTTTATTTTCCCAAAATTTTGTACCATCTCTTCAGAGTTAAGGTTAAGTAATCTGAGCAAAAAAACGTCCAAAATGTCCAAAATCCATTAATAAACACCTTTATATAGAATTGTATTCTAAGATGAATTGGAGTGACACTGCTCACTCTGGTCTGGTTTTTTAGACTACTCTGGACCAGCTTCACAGCCAGTTCCTGCTGCTTTTGGAGTCCCTAATCGAATTCTGGGAGGTCCTGGATGAAATCGACAGTAAGACCTGGATCCTGGAGCCGGAAAAACCTAGCCGGTCTGACACCATGAGGCGCATCGCCATCGGTACTGTATGAAGGAAGATCTCAGCAATGAATATCTCTGACTCGTCAAATACGAGTCACACAGTTTATAACCCATTATCACATGCTCGCTCATTCTCCCTCTCATTGTACGTCTCTATCTGTGTGTGCAGGAAACAACGTGTCCATCAAAGTGGAGGTGGATCCCAGACACCCTAAGATGCTGCCCGAGTGCTGCCTGCTGGGAGCTGAGCATGGTGGGTAGGACCGCAGAGACATGGCAACACTTGGCAGTGCAAGACCGTGTGTATCTGCACTGTTACACACATAAAACTGAAACACTGTAATATTGCATGGGAAATCCTCTTCTCATTATGATGCAGATTTCAAGTTGCAAATAAGTTGTTTCGTAAGGTTCTTGTAGGAATTGCAGGTGACACATGGCCATGACAGTCACCAGTGAAACATTGACTGAACTGACAAACTGACAGTGAACTAGTGAATGGTAACACCAGAAAGTGGTTCATCCACTTCCTCATAAAACAGCTTGCATTGGAAGATCAGTGATGTAAAGGAGCGACTACATGGGTCATGCAACTTCCTCAATCAAAAATATTTAAGGCATAAATGGAGTTGGTTTTTGTGCTTTTAAAAAGTCTAAAAGAATCATTTTAAAAAGTGCCCTTATTAGCACTGAATATAATATAAGGGATACTGTCCTTTACTCTAGCTTTGATTAATGTTAAACTGTTGCATTTTTATGTCCCCGCACCGGTAACCATTTTGGATTGTATGTCTGTCTCCATACTATTCTTGTGAATGCAATATCTCAGAAACACCTGGAAAGGGATGTCAAATAGGGCACAAACGTCCACAGGAGGAAACAAGGATGAACTGGTTAGATTTTGGAAGTCAAAGGTCGAGGTCGCTGTGACATCACAAAATGCATTTTTGGCCATAACTTAAGAATACCATGGGTCCGCGTAGGGGACTGGGTTTTGAAAAGTGAAGGGGGAAGTTTCTTCCCTTCCTCTGTAGAAATTCCGCCCTTGCTATGAAGACAGTTTACAACTGGGAAATGGTGCACATCAATCACATCTTTAAGTGACCAAAATTGAACTTTGCTAAAGCATCATTGGATCTACGTGGATTGCATAAATTCCAGTGAAATGAATGGATTTTGGTCAGAGATGTAAGATATTTACGTAATCCATTAATACTTATTTTATGTCATCTATAAAATGTCGTAAAACGAGTCTTTGTTTTACACAAGTAGATTCCGTCGAGAATATCCCATTGGTCAAAGAGAAAATCAAGAAGCAGCATAGCGTATCATATTTGAGAAGCTAGAATGCACATTTGGCATGTTTTCTAAGATTAATCAAACAATTAATCAAAAATAATAAACAAATCAATAAATGGATGCATTGTTTCATCAGAAATTGGAATGACTGTCCTGAGGCTCTTAATAAGCCCAGGGAATAAAGTACAAATTCATCCTGTCCCCGGCATAATTCAGATCAGATCAGTGAGAAGCCATCCGGCATGGATTAAAAAGGAATAGCGCTGCTTTTTCAGTGAGCCGCCTTCAACCAGGCTGGTTGTGTTGCCCGTTGTTTGCTGTCGTGTCAGAAGACTTCCTTCCAGAATAGCAAGTTTTCATTCTCACCAGAGCCAGCCTGAGAGCTTCTGCTCCAGCTCTCTATTTAAGTCCCCGTCAATTGTCGCCCATTGTTTCTGTAAACCCAAGGTCATGCAACTCGTAGCCTGTTGCCTAGCAATGCAACTCAAAAGATATTAAACACATACACACTTCAGCCACCAAGACAGGAGGCAGGCGGTGACCCTCAAATATGAGGGGTCGCACAGAAATATTGCTTTTTGCATGTAGGAATAACAAATAGTGAAAGTGATGAGTGCTGCACGGAGACAAAGCTCCCCTGTGAAACAGAGGAAGCAATGATGCTTCATATCTGGCAGCAGTGATGCCGCTGTCTGTGTTGAACAGGGGCTTTTGTCAAATAAGAGGCTGTTTGAGGGTATGCAGAGGATGTTTTTTTAAGACAGTTTAATTTTCTGAGGGCTGATATAAAATAGTAATAATGTACCTGCAGGTGCCTGAAATCAAATCCAAGGCTTTTATTAGTAGTACAGTTTACATCCAATGCCAAATGATTCCCTTTCTTGCTTTGTTGCAGTGGTGACAACGCTGAGGAATAAGCTCAACACCAACATGCACTTGTGGTAAGGTCCTCTGCAGAGTCACAGCATGCTGATATAATGATCATCAATGATATTATTTTCCAATAATAATAATTTCTGTTGTCACGTTGTAATTAATTCAATTTGTTATTTTGTTAGGGTGATTTCATGAATAATGTATATGCAGATCACTTTATATCAGTTTGATAATTTTATCTAATTTTGCATTATTATATTGTCAACCAATGAAAAGACCAAAACCAATTATGTGTTTTTCATCTCTCAGTGCTTTCTGACTTTCTTACAGCTGCAGCTCTCTCCCCAAGCCCATTGGTAGATGATCAACATTAAAAATGCACACATCTATATTTTTAGATTAACAAAGTGCCAGTTGACTATGTGTAATGTGAAAAGGGTCATTTGTTGTGATGAGCTGTGAGCGTTTCAGATGCGTCATCATCCAAGGATCTGCCAGTCATCTGTTGTGTCACCTGTTGCCATAGCATATGTCTATGTTGCCATGGGAATAGAACCCTTCTACTGATCCAGCCAATCTCATTCTTGATCCCTGACTTTTAGACACTTAAGGCAACTTTACATATTTACAAAACTAAGTTACGTGACACTTGAAGGAACAAGTTGTGACTGTCCTGCGGTGGCCCTGCGGTGGCGACGGTGAAGTTAAGGCACCAAACTGACTACGGTAAATTTAGATTAACAGAATGCATTTGTATCTGCTGTAAATTATGGTGTTCCAGTTTGAATGGTGATATTACCATCTGAGGCTTCTGTTAATAGCTATGAAGATTGTATCGCTAGCGTTACATTAGATGACTGCGCCATTTGCCAAATGTTCCTCTTGACCATAACATTTGTCTCCTATGAGTAAGCTATTACTCAGGTCTGAGATCGTGTACGCACAGATCCTGTGTATTTGCGGTGCAGCACAGCAAAATCTGGCTGAAAATAATGAACAAACCTCAGCTGTCATTAAGCATAAGCAGTCACATATTAAGAACGGAAACGGATTCTTAAAACAAATTAGAAAATTAAAAAATTGTGGTTGGAGCAATTGATTGTACTCATGTGCGTCTGAAGGCACCATCCATGACTGATTACGCACTCATCAATCGCCAAAACTACCACTCAATAAAAGAAATGTACAGGTGATGTGTGATGCCAAGCTGTCGCTTTTAAACGTGGTGGCCAGGTGACCAGGGGGACACACACGATTCTTTTATATTTCAAAACAGCTCGGCTCCAGCCCCCCTCGACCCCGACATTGAATGAATGAATGAATGAATGTGTTGGCGCGTGGCTGCAGCAAGACGCACTGCAGAGCCAAAGTCATCTCCCCGGTTCGTGGCTACCCTCGATAAATTGCATTAAATCAAACAAGGTATCAGATGATTAACATCTTGGTATGGTTCTTCTAGGTGACAAAGGTATTCTCTTACGGAATACCTAATAACCCCGCTGGCAAACCCCGCTACAGAGTGTTGTGCCGTATTCAGCAACCCTGCCGTGAAATGCACCCACTTGCATTAAAGGTGATATTCTGGATCAGAAGGCTGTTGTTTCCACCTAAAGGAGTAGTGTATATACAGCTAACCCACAACGGTCAGAATATTGGTTACTTACAGTCTTTAAACTCTTTAAAAATAGTTTAAAATCACAAACTTAGATAATAGCGAACACAAAACAACACCTTTTTGTATGTTTAGTGGAAATATACTGCAGCCATAATTACAAAATGAATGAAATGGATCTTTTGAGCAAGTTGAATGTATTTGACTTAGCGTTTCCTAAATATAATCCCAGCTTTTCTTGCAATTCATAGGTTCAAACGTGTGTGCTTTTAATTGGGTTACACCTGTCCAACAGTGCGCACAGGCGCACTCGGGTCACAGTGGAGCGCTGCCGTTATTATTTTCCATACAGCGTTTTTATGGGCCCCTTTTATTCCACTCTTTAAACTGACAAAAAGCACATCTTTATTTTGCTCCATCTCGGATGTCAGGATGCCGATCTGTGTGTCGGAAAAGTTTCTTTTCTAACCAGCGTTCTTCCTCTCCGTGTTTGACCTCAGTGGGCGAGGCCTCCGAACCAGGAATATTTAGGGGCGTAACATGTTAAAGACGATCGAATTCAGCCGCAGCATTTATCAAGGCCCGCTCTTTCGTACGCTGGATTTGGTCAGATACGAATGTTTCATAAATCACACGTGGGTCCTTTCCTACGACCAATTCTGCGCTCAGATCTGCGATTGATAAATGAGGCCCACTGAATCACCATTCATTGAGCCCTTTTCTTTAAACCAAGAGCTCCATCTAGTGGACTCAACAAATACAACTAATGCTTCATGAAGCTTCATTTGAACATCACCAATATGAGTATCACTCAGCTCAGTGGAGGCAGAGCTAAAGCCGCCTACACCTGATCCGCAGTAGAACTGCTTTGCGCTTGCTGGGCTATCTGGAGCCCTGGGAGTATTCAGTCTGTATTGGGGCCGTGAGGGTTGGTGTTTTGAAAAAAAAGAATTACTCCTGTTCCCTCCCGGACTTGGAAAAAAATCCCAACACTGACTCCCACTCCTGTTTATCTAGAAATCAACAACAGCCTTTATTTATATTATGAGCCTAGCGCCTAGTGGTTGGGCTAATGTTGCTAATTCGCTAGACGTCAGCCAGACAGACGTATCTCTCCACCCCCCCATCCCCCAAACGTCACATAAATGCCTTGTTTTTGGTAAGAGGAAATGAGGCGGAATCAAAATCTGCCAAGATGGCGACTACCATTGGCGGACACGATTGAATCAACTTGAAATAATTGACATCAACGTAGAGGCTTTATCATTTATCATTCATAGGCATTTTATATAATATCTATGGTTGGGGACTATTTTCAGGTGCAGGTGAATCCACATTTGAGTTCTAGTGAGTATTTGTGTCAGCAGAACGGTGTGTGTGTGTGTGGGATTAAGTTTGAATAAACTACAGTGTGTGTTCAGGGTGATGAAGGAACATGTCACCCAGTGCAACAGTGTGACTCATTGATGTGTTTTTATTGGTTCTCGGACAACAATGGAGGTCTGAGGCTCGCATGAAGAATCCCACACAGTACTTGTTTAGATACACTGAACATTGGTTTTGGTCTTTTCGAGGAATTTCTTGACTTTGAGTATATGGTCAAGTCCTGTTTTTTTTTCACCATTACAAAGCATGCATATCAATTCCGCTACTCCAATGAGTCTTTATTACAGGTGTTATTGTTGTTATTGTTGTTTTTCTCTCTCAACCCAGCTGGTCAAGGCAGATGGGTGTACTATGAAACAAGATGGGTTAGCGAGGTGCTGTATGTAGTTTTCAGTGTTACGAAGGTGGATCTCTCTTAACCTGGCTAGATCACCATGGTAACATACTGCACGGCTAACCTGGTCAGGACCAGGTTATGTTCCTAGTTTTGTCTTGAATTTGGCTAAAAGCACCTTTCACTAAACAACTACTTTGGAAATGGCGTCACTCTATAGTCGATAGTCAATCTATGAGCTAGCAGATATATTATTTATGCAAAGCTGTTGAGCCGTACGTTGGTGATGTCACTGAATGAAGCCGTACAGTGGATCCGCCTATTTTGTCAAGCAATGATGTCATCGCCCCACCTTAACAGTTAACAGAACACCGATTAGAAAATGATCAATATTCTTTTCCACATGTTCTGCATTATAGGATCTTGTCAAACCTAAATTACATTCTTGAGTATAATATTTAAATGTGCTGTATCAAGTTCAAAGTTTAAGAGTTCTTTAATGTGCAGCTGTCACGTTAGAAATAAATATATTTAGAGCATATTAAGTAGTAAAATTAATATTAACTCCAAAAGTCCATCTATTAGTCCATTTTGTACAATAGAAGACAACCTTGATTAACAGCAAGCCTATAACCACATTAGTGGTACTTTGTCGAGTCAGCCTACGCAAAGACACCTGGGCACGGTTGAATTTGCTTCGTAGTACACCCCTCTGGAGGTGTTTGCCCCTGCCACTGTTGCTCATGGGGGAATGTTGGGTGTGTGTATACTGTATATTGCAGTGTATGGCCTAGACCTGCTCTATATGAGAAAGTGTCATTCGTGGTAAATAAATAAAGCTGACTTAACTTGACATTCAGGAAAAAAAACAATGCAATTACACTTGATTTGAAAGTACATTTTAAATTTCACCTCAGGTTTTAACATTTGCCTTGTCCGAGGAAAACCTCTGTCCCTCCACCACTGTTCAGTCTGTAACAGCAGAAATGCTTTTGCTTTTATCCCTTTTTTCATAGCAATGGTGAAAGTCTCCTAATCATCCCCAGTGTCTTTGCAGGCTCATTTGCATGTGGTTAATTAGTGTGTGTGAAAGAGCTGTCTGTGGTCTGCTGGCAGGAACCCGGACTCCAGCGTCTTGCACAACCTCCGGGATGTTTTGGAGATCGACTTCCCGTCACCTGCCACCCACGAAAAATCTGTATGTGACACCATTGCCCCCTTTTCATTTCAAACATGTCCATTCCCATCACCATTACCTCAAGGAGCCGTGTGTGTTTACATCTATGCAAGCGTACTGCTGTTTGTGCGTCTGCTTGAGCTTCAAGTTATAAGGGGGCGGACATACGCCATTGCCTATTTTTCTGTCTATTTCCATATTTTCCCTTTCTCTCTGTGTTTTTGTTTTTCCATGAGGTGGGCACAAATTCTCCTTTAATTGGGTTGTTTACAGAAAAGATCATTAGAATAACAAAGATGGCAGAATTCTCTGCACTATCAAATCGCTTTAATCACGCAAAACCATTTATCTCTCTTTTTTGAAACACTCGTTCTTTCCCCTCCCCTCTCTGTGGATAGGTTAAAAGGCCGTTGTGTTTATCTGCTGTCGCCACGGTGATTAATGCCTCAGCTTCATTAACATTCAGAGGAGTGCAAAAAAGTTGAGTTGACCAGATGTTGATTTTTCCTTTTTTTTAACCTGCCATCCTCACTCTTAATGGATAGCTCCAGCAAAACAGGAGCTTCTCATTATGCCAAAATGCAAACGAGAGCAGAGAGAAAAGCGAGTGTGTGACGATAGGACTGGAGAGAGAGAGAGAGCTTGGGGTGTTACAGGGTGATGTTCACACTGCAGTTTAAACTACAAGGTTGTCTAACACGTAGCGCTTACAGAAGACCCATATCTTAACAGCCTGTAGCCATAGTGTATTTGAAAAATGCTGAATGCTGAATATTTGTATGTGTGTGTGTGTGTGTGTGTAGAGCTTCAGCATTGAGTGTGGGATTTGTTACTCCTATCGTCTTGAAGCTGCGATCCCTGATCAGGTGTGCAATGACCCTCGCTGTGGCCAGCCCTTCCACCAGGCCTGTCTTTACGAGGTATGGACACACGCACATGCACACTCAATGACGCACATCTATCTTTGTGAGGTCACTCATTGACATAATGCATCCCCTAGCCCCTTACCCAAACCTTACCTATACCCAATTCAGACCTGAACCTTAAAACCAAGTCACAAAGTGTAACTATAGCGAAATTGGACTCCACTGTCTGCAAATAAGCCATGGAGACAAGTATTTTGAGTAGCACCAATAACAGAGAAATCCCAGAGATTTGCTAGTAGAGAGAAAAGTGAACTTTTTAATTTCAATAGAACTGAACATATTCTGCATTCGGTAATTGACTTGTATGGACTGCCTTTTGATATGGACATAGCGGGCTGCTAAGGCTTGTAGCATTATAAAACACTCATTTTTAACCCTTAAACAGGCAGGAGTGGAAAATAAGTTGCAAAAAACCATTTAATGTTATCATTCATCTCATTAGGCCCTAAGAAAAATATTTCCACATTCAAAATAAATATATATTCAATATTATGGATTTTATGAGTTGTATCTCCCAGGATACGTTGCCCTATTAAGGTCTAAATAGAGCCCAAATGATCATCGTCAGTTTGATGAAGATGAATTATACATTGTTGTATTCCTTGGTCATTTACATTACACATAACCCTTTAAAGTTGATTTTATTCATTTTTACCAATCCAGTTCATTAATCTCATAACAAAGCAATCTCAGAAAAAAGTGACACAAAACGGAACATTTCAGGGTGAACATATATATATATATATAAAAACAAAACAAAACACAGCAATTTCATTTTCTCAATTGATGCATACACAACTGAACACTGGAGAACATTTTATGGGTCCAGGTTTTCCATAATGGTGGGAACTCTGAACCATTTGCCTAATTTCCTGTGTGTTGTCTGTCCTTCTGGGCAAAGCCTGCACCTTCCCTTGTCTGCGAAAGCTGGGAAGTGATCCACTTGATCATAGCGGACATCAACCATGGGTCTTGGGGTTTTTGGCCTTTGTATGCATCTGGTGGGGCTGTACACATTCTCCTCCCCTCCTTTGGAAGGCCTTCCCTTCTTCTTTCCACTGTGGATAAGGGCATCTGCAACCTCCAGCCTGAATGCCTTGAGCTTTTTGTGCTTTTGCACATCAATGCTTTTGGCATCTCGGTGAAACAGCAGCCATCCATTGATGATGGCTATATCAGCCATTTGCCAAAAGAGGCCCAGGTACCACCGGTTGGACTTTGCAGGGGTGCGGTACAAGGCCACCATCATGTCAGCAAGGTCAACTCCTCCCATGTGGACATTGTATTGTGACACAATGTTTGGACACGGAACAGCAACTCTTCAGAGCACGGAAGGGACTCCTTCAGATGCACAATGAGTGGGAGGGAGATGAAAAAATTGTCAAAGTAGACAACACACTCTAATGGGTTCTTGATGGTCTTGCAGAGTTGAATGACAACATTTGCTACAACTCCAAGTTCTTTGGCTGGACCCTGGTCTGTGCCAAATGTGCTTTTTCCAGTGTAAGTCAGGAAGTCATAAACTATCCAAGAAACACCTGCTCGAACAAAGATCTTGAAGCCCCAATGGTGAGGTTTGCTCGGGAGATACTGTCGGAGAGATCCAGCCTTTGTTCCCTTGTAAGGGACCATCATTTCGTCTATGGAGAACTTGTTCTCACTCTCAATCTCCAGACACTTCTTTCTTATGTGCTCCAGTTCTAGTGTCACTTTGTAGAGCCGATCTTGGGTTGGGTCTGATTTCTGATTGTCTTGAAAGTGGATGAATCGTGAGAGGCATTTAAATCTTTTAACTGACATCACATTGGCTACTTTGGCATAACGTGTGTCTTCTGCCCAATAATCATCCATAGATGGCATTCTCACAACTCCCATCATTAGCTTAATGCCAACATATGACTTCATCTCATCCACAGTGGTGTTAATGCTGGCTCCAATTAATTGACAGCTGTAGAGATTTGTCTGTTCAGCAATATGTTGGAACAGATCGTCATCAAAAAACTGGGAAAAGTAACCACATGGAGAAGACAGCTCATCAGGTGTGCTGAATTCACTGGCAGCTGCTGTTGATTGGTGCTCAAACCCTTTCTTACGCCAGCTGTAAAAAAACAAACAAAAATATATACATAACTGTGTTATGTTATTTGTACAAAGTGGTACTATTAGCAAGCATGGACTGAATATAACCCTCTGGGGTCTGGGGTATAATTTGAATATTGTTGACTTTGCCATTATATTTCACCTTGAAAAGGTTTATCTTGCCTTGCTTGGTGTCATTATTTTCAGCACAACCTCACATGTGTGACTGTACAGTTATTATTTTCATTCTGACATATTATATTAACACCATGGATCACCAATAAAATAACATAAAATCTGATAAGGAAAAAGTAAGATTTTTTACAGTGAAAACCACAAATAAGTTTTAAATAATAAATTACCTATAATGCAAATATAAATTATTTTTGCTAAATGTGTGCATAAGTTTCTGAAATTTACAAATCAATATGTAACAATTTTCAGTTGTTTATTGAGTCTAAAGTAAAGTTGTGCGGGGTTTTGCCTTTTGGGGTGAAATCCAACTGTCTAACAGGACTGATTCATAAGTCCCCCAAAAGCTGAATTACTTTCAGTCACTCACCCCCCCCCCCCCCAAAAAAAAACGACTCCACTACAAATTAAACACTACTTAACACACTAACTATACACTCCAAACACGCTATATTTCATAAATCTCTCAACTCTCAAAACTCGCTATCTCTATCGCTGTCTTTGTCACTGTCACAACTTTGCTATATAATTTTGTGATTGGTTGGTGTGGTGCCTTTTTCCACCAATAGGAAAGGGAATGTCACAAATTTTTTTTTTTTTTTTTTTTGCTTGCAAACACTTCCTGCTTGACAACATAAAGCCGTTTTCATCGTTTCTTCCTGCACCAAATGCGCAGCAAAGGTGACGGCAACATTAGCGAAAAAAAACATGGCATACATTATTTATAGTAAATACAGTTTTACTTGGCCTGTCAACACAATTTAAAAACTGGCATGTAGTTTGAGGCTGTGCCACCACACAAGTCGGAACCAAGACTCACTGAGGCTCCGTCTCGCTGCTACGTCATCTTAAGTTGGTCACGTGATTTTGACGCGACGGCAAGTCAATCCATTTCAGCGGGTTAGCTGCTTAGTTGCATGCTACTTTCAATAAATATCACAACCATAACCATCTCTTCATCCTCCTTATCAGAACTTTCATCCTCGTCATCAGAACTCTCTTCATTTACTGCCTCTATCTCATGCTGTCTGAAAATTACTTCCTGATCTTCATCACTGCTTGACTCAGAGTCGGAAGAACTTGCGGGGATCCCCTCTATCACTCTCATCCCTGTGCTTTCCTTTCTTTTTCCATTAAAGGACCTAGCCGAGATACCCTGCTTGAAAATACATAGATTTCTTTAGGTAAAAAACTGTTATACTGTTGTAATGGGCACAGCTGTGCATGATAATATATAGTACTGCAGTAATTATTAACATGCCTTCCAGTTTAAAACAGAAATTTGAATAATGCACATTGACCAAATTTCTACCCCTAATCTGGCAACGTATCTCAGGGGATACATACATTTCAAAAGCTGCTAAGTAACACCACAAACACAGTTGGAACATTTTTTCTTCATCAGAATGTTTAGACAAATGTCCTAATCAATTTTACTAATTGATATTGTTGTTTTATTGAAAATAAGTAAGACTAATACATGATTACTTACCCCCAAGGAAGCAGGTTCTCCATCACTGGCGGCCATGATATTTTCTGATCAGGCTGACGAAACGATGAAAGATAGCCTGAACCAAATCATGTGATCTAGATGCTAATACCAGACAAGACTTTTGATAAATGCTAACTTGATTAGTGAAACCTCCCAGCACACTCCCTACAGGATGTTAAAGAGTGTGTATCTCCTGGTGCACGCTGCCTCTGGGTTCACCTACTACGTTGTTGGTGCTTCGTTTTATGTGTAGGAACCCTAATCAGAGGTTTGATGTTATTTTGAGCAGTATTAGTGGTTAAAAAAAGCTGTTTTGGATGCGTTTGGCGTTCCACCTTGAGCTACTCAGTGTTAGTCATGTCTGGCTGCTAGCGACTGTCTGGGATTTTTTTGTAAATAGGTGATAAATTGTCTCGATGGCTTATTTGATGCATTAATGCCAAAAAAGTGTTACACTTTAACCCCCTAACAGGCCTTTGAAAAAGTGGACTGGCCAAAATGTCCTCCCTTTAGTAAAATGTCCTCGCTCTGTTGGGAAAGTTGTAGTCCTCACAAAGCTAGCTGTACAAGTGTGTACACACACACACACACACACACACACTCAAACACACAAACATAGAGGCAGGGTTCCCACAGTCATGGAAAACCTAGAAAAGTCATGTAATTTTATTTTTCCAGGCCTAGAAAAAATCATGGAATTAGTCAAATCCTTGAAAGTCATGGATCTTTGTGTTAGTGAAGTTAAATGTTACAGTAATTCAGTATAATCATTTCTCATATTTTAGTAGAATTGTATCATGATTAAATCCCATATTGAAATATTGTGATATTGTGTCATCATGTCATCTAAACTGATCATGACAAGCACATACAAACTCAACCCTCACAGAAAATCTGATGTGAAAATTTTTGAGGGAATATATCAGATTGTGGTTTGATTTTTTACATCTCACTATTTGTGTGCATGTGTGTAAACCAGGGGTGGCAAACTGATCCAGTAAAGGGCCGTGTGGCTGCAGGTTTTCATTCCAACCAAGCAAGAACACACCTGACTCGACTTACTCAATCACCTGAACTGTCTTCACACAGTTGATTTGTTGGACCAGGTGTGTTTTTGATTGGTTGGAATGAAAACCTGCAGCCACACTGGATCAGTTTGACACCCATGGTGTAAACCATCAGAATACAGATGATTCATTTCAGTTTAAACTGTTATGTTCATATTGCACTAAAGTTCTTAATACAATGACAAATACTCAAGTATTTAATTTACACAGGAGTTTACAAGATTGTGCTTTATCATATCCTTTACATAAAGACTTTATTTATTGAATTACCATATATGGTGATATCTTTAAATAGATATGAAATGAACTATCAGGAAAGAAGATTTTGGCCCTATGGCACTGGTACTGGTACATCCAGTTGTGTTGATACATTATCTCATCAGAACTTGGTATGAAATCAACACAAAATCTTGCCCGAAACATTGTTGATTTGCCATGAGAAGGATTTATTTAATGCTGTTTTTTGCTGCGTTACAACAGTAGCTCATGCTGTTCCCATTAAGACTACTGTCCGCTTTAGCTTGAATTCCTCACACATTTTAGGACAGCAGACACATGGAGGTTGTTTGCCTGAAAATAGTACACATGTAGGTATGAAAATATTAACTAAATTATTATTATAAATTAAGAGTGAAAAATGTTACAATTATTGGCTGATATCCTAGGTTTGGGTATCTCAATGTGTCACAGGAGATATTTTTGATTGGTGCATCCCTATTCCGAACACTATAATTCATCAGTGCTAGCTACCTGTGGACAAGCCCATTTCTGTGGAGTCTTTTCGCCATGACAAGAACAAGACTGTTAGCCACGGGAGACCATACTGATGTTTACTCACAGATCAGTCTGGTAACGTGCTGTGGAAAGAATTTGGAGAAGTTTGCAAAGC
Source organism: Echiichthys vipera (assembly GCF_963691815.1). Lineage (NCBI taxonomy): Eukaryota > Metazoa > Chordata > Actinopteri > Perciformes > Trachinidae > Echiichthys > Echiichthys vipera. Next base: position 6,142,874 of record NC_139836.1, on the reverse strand, counting down.
GACCGGAGAAATCAGAGTTGGTTTTTAGGCAGATTTAAGTGTGAGGGAACGAGAAGAGACTGTTTAGTGTAAACAACATGGCGGCTTCCACAGATGACCTGAGCGCAGCTATGGAGCAAGCCGTTTGCTTACTTTTTTCTCTTGGATGCTTCTGTTGAATATGCACCGGGCTCCTGAAATTGGGTCTTTTATCCATATATTGACGTTATACAAAGGGCAAATATCCTTTACCCACATGTTGTTTACTTTCTGAGCTTTGCCTCGACGCTGTTAGCACGTCATCAATTCATTGATCTGATTGGTTGATTTGGCCCGTATGTTGGTGATAAAACAGTTTATCCAATCAGCAACCAGTATTTTTTCCCCCTCCCAAAAGATCTCCAAACCGGAGTTCCTAGATATTCTGAGCAAATGAGGATCAAGCAAATAAATCCATCTGGCCGAGTCGGGTTACAAGATCTTTGCACCAACATTGAAAACTGTTAATTTATGTCATGTAAATATATTGAGATGCTTCATATCTTCATAAATAGCAGCTTCAGAATCGTTTTTTTTAACGTTTTTTATTAGTCTGAGGAAACTGAAAGATCATTTGAATAATCTTTTACTACATGGTTTGTGTAAAATATTTCTTTGATGGAAAAAAATAAGGTGTTTCTACATGTGCAATACTACTGTGTGTGTGTGTAGCTTCATCGTGTGACTTTGAGATAATCTATCGCTGTTGCAGATCTGAAGAAATCAGTGTCACTGCTGTAATGTTGAAGTGAGCGATGTCTGAATGTATGAGCTAAGAGCCGAGCTGCTGGGAAAAGAAAAGACATTGGTCCTTTTCAGGTTTAGTGTTCAGTGGGCTGGGCCATTAGCTCTGATTGGGATTGTTAAGGTGGACTGAGCAGGAGTTGCTTTGTTTCTGTACTCTGTATTCAATGAGACTTATCATACTGACATCTCTTTTGAGAGCCTGGAAAAAGTGGCAGGACATTCTGAAGTTCCACATAAAAGCTCTTAAAGCGCTTTAATGTGTCAGATAATCTTGAACATACCTTTTAAAGTGTGCAGTGATAAGTGTACAATGAAACAAGCGTTATTATCACTTGACACTGACACAAACCCAAGGTAACGATTTGATGAAGTGGTCTTTTCTTCTTCTCTGTCCCTTTCCCTTCAGTGGCTGCGAGCGCTCCCCTCCAGCAGGCAGAGTTTCAACATTGTTTTTGGAGAGTGTCCTTACTGCAGCAAGGTACGTGTGCAGCTCGGTGTGACCGGCAGCCGCCTTCATAAAGGCCTTCACTGCAGAGTCAATAGACTTTCAGCATACTTAATTAAGCACGCCTCTATACATCATGTAACCTTCTCTTCCCTGAAAGGCTTCCGAGTGTGTTCACAACACTATGCTGCATTCAGTCACTTTTACAGATGCTACTCCTTGTGTGATGGAGTAAGTAAAGTACGCAATAGACTGGATATCTGTGAATACAGCATGCCATTTAGTCAAAGAAAAGTTTGATTTGTGCACACAGTTTTTAGTGTATTTGGGAGACCTTCATCTACAGTCCAGTCAGAAATGAGAGCTCACTTCATTTATTCACAAAGCCATCTTTCATGCCACTTTTAATTATAAAAAGAGCTCCACAGAAACAGTTGCCAGTGGCAACCATTTTTGAGAAATTAGCAACTTATTCGTGGCCTTTAGTTGCCATCAGTGGTAAGTGGAGATGTTTATAATCAACCAACAATAAGTTTTTTGACCGATTTTTAACATCAGTCAAACACTTTTCAACATTTTTCTATTCAATGTTTTTATTAAAAGTCAATACAACTCATGGGGGAGACACATGCTACCATACATGCCTTTTATTGGGGAGCTTAAAGTGTGTGTGTGTGCTTGTTGACGTGACAACTTCCCAGAAGAAAAGCGGCTTAAAACACAGCTTGTCTGCCGGGTTAATTTGGCCGTTAATGATCGGTTCACGGAGGTCGGCTATTGGCCAAAAAAAAGGTCCAAATAAGCATCCCTAGTAGCAACCACTTTTTAACATAAAAAGGAAAAAAAATTAATTCTAAATATTTGATGCATTAGTGACATTTAAATATTGCTGTTACAGTGAGAACCAGACAACTACATGTGACAACGCTGCACCAGTTGGTGCGTGTCAGAGAAAAACATGTTTCATTATGAGGCTCACGTATTACTGCAGAATATCTTAAATATAAAGTGAATAAAAATGGCAACCATAGTTTCAATTTCAGCAACCACTTTTAAAAGACAGTATTAAGTTAGTAAATGTATTTAATTAGCAAAATAAACTGAGGATTCCCCTTCTATTTCAGCCCATTACTGTGAAAATGGCGGCCCAGAAGTCCTGAGGAAGTGGCTTTGTGTTCCTCCTGTGTTCCTGGACTTTGGGGAGCAGCAGAATCTAGTCCATCCCTTACCTGCCCAGGGATGGGAACGCAAACAGGTTCCAGTTAGTCGGTCACAAATTGGAATCAGAACCGTAATCGTTTTAACAGAGCAGCACGTCTGTTACTGAGGGGTAAATATAGTGTCACTCAGGCTGAGCTGATCTTTGATGAAAAATAAAGCTGAACAAACATTCTCTCATTTCGTCTCCACTGTGTTCAGACTCGGATTATAAAACAGTCGTGCTGATGCTGAACAACTGTGTATGCCCACTTTTCTTCCACAGAAAAATGAGCAAGAATCGGGTTAGATAAGCAGAATCCATGACATTGGTATCAATAAAAGCGTATCGACACCTGTCCAAAAGTTTTCTTGTTTAAAAGGGTTTAAATGCACTTTGGCAAACACCGAGAGCAGCACCCAGGATAAAGACGACGCCCACAAAGACGAACCAGGAAAGCAGTCCGTCCCTGTGTGTAGAAGCAGCTTCCAGTTGTGGACCTGTGACGGCAGACCGGCCTCCTTCACCAGAGCCGTGTCTGTGTTCAGAACAGAGGTGGCAACACTGTCCGTGGCTGTTGTCTGCTCTGTGGTGGAGCCCACGCTGGGCCCCAGGGCTCCACAAGGGATTCTGGTGAGTTTGAGGAAAATCCCAGTCCTCCTCCAGCTGCGGACCTGCCCACCCCTGGTAGACATCCCGTCTTTCCCTGTAGTCCACGTGGGACTGGTCCTTGGCATCACAGTTTGTCAATATACCTCTTCTTTGTGAGTGGAGTTGTGGTTCCTGTCTCTCTGCGGTCGCGGTGAAGTCATTGGTTTTCCTGCCGCTCCATTTGGGTTTAGTTTTCTGTTAAAGAGGGTGATTCAGGTGTTCAGTTGCTCTTTAGGAAGTACTTGCAGTAACCTGAACAGCTCTACTGTCATATTTATGTGGAAGATTGACTGCCAACTGAATACTTCTGCATTTCTTTTTAACCTTTGAGGGTTTTAAAACATCTTTACAAGGGCTTGTTAACAGTAGAGTACTTGGTTCGGAGCCAGTTTTCTGTAAAATTCATCTAAAACAAAGGTGCTAATGCAAAAAATCAGTCATACAAGGAGCTGGGCTGCTCTGGCATGTTGGCCTCACACCTGCTTAGGCTGAGCTCTGGGGCCTACTGGAGGGCCTCTCAGATAGCATGCAGAGATGGGCGTGGCTCTGGCTTCCTCTTCCTCCTCACTGTCACTGTCCTCTCTGTAAGCCACCGCAAGTTCAGGTCTGGGCCTCAATGATCTGCTGACAGCAGGCGAAACTCCATCTTCCTTCTATGAGCACACAGCAAAAAAGGCAATTAATTGATTCATAATGTTCTACTTTTTTTTTTTTTTGCCATTCCACTGTGTTCAAACATGAGTTCTTATATTAGAAGTGGACTGTCTTCGGTGTTTTAAGTGACATTTTTACATCTGTGTGCAGTATATATGCAGGGTTCCTGAATCCTGAAGAGCCCTTTCATACATTTTAAAGCCTCATCACCACTCTAAGCACAACTAGACAGTGTAAGTTTGTGATAACTCCTTGGACCAACGTATCAGTGCAACATCATTCAGGTGTGGGAAGACGAGTGAATTAATTAAGTGACCAAATGCAAGGTTTGTCTTTTTTATTATGATCACCCCCCCATTTATCTGAACACTTTCATGTCCCCATTCACTAGGTAGATTAACACCCCGGCGTAATGGGACCTTCGTGTAACGTTATGGAGCAGCATTCAGTCGGCGAACACACTGACGGTTGTCCTTTTCAGACGATCTCAAATCCAGCAGGATTCCATAAATAAACTACACAGAATCCGACTACGTGCCCACCACATTAATAAATGCATACAAACTTTCACTACAAACTCTTTCGTCACGTGTACACATTGACGCTACAAACTTGATTACCTCGTAAAATGGGGTTTATGACTTTTTATGCTGTTTATGGGCCTTAATTGTTGCTCGATTGATAAATCATCAATCTTTTAATATTTTTTTTAGACCCCCTCAGACTCTCTGGTGTGCCATATCAACATTAAGCCAGCAGGGGCATTTTCCCCCCTTACTCACATCGCATTCTTTGGAGAAGGCAACACATAGTAGCCAATCAGACCGAGGCAGAGTAGGGCGGGTCTTCATGGAAGTCAATCAAACTAACATCAATAACCCCACGCACCAGTGGCTGTGAGAGTCTTCTAGCACCTCAACATTTCCAAAATACTCACCTGCACAATTTTTGCTAGTGTGCCACTGGTTCTACAGTTGCTGTGCCCTAATCGAAACAAACACTTCCCTACACAACTAACCTCATGGTGGGTAAATGTTAAATCCTTGCATTTCGCCTTACTTTTAAAAGGGTTAAGAAAGCAAAGACGTGCTGCCTCCCAGGTCCACAGCACCTCCCGTGTGAGTCCTATGACCCCAGCCACAGATAACTCCAGCATCAGTGTGTCTATACGTACCATAGCACTGATAAAGGCTTCATCAAGTACAGTGAGTTGTTGCAGACCTTACCTGTTGTGACAGAGGCTTCGTGAGGGGTGGTCCTCTTATGTAGCGAGCTTGCACCGGTTTCGACTTCAGCTTCTCCTCTTCTTCTTCATCGTCCACCTCTGTGGACACGGTGTTGGCTTTAAAGGGCCCTCTGGCTCGCCCTGCTTTCTGTTGAGACACACGAGGATGGATGGTTTGGTGTGCAGATTTCCATTCCTAGATTTCGTTCACGCTTTTTGAACCACTGGACTCTCTCTTGTATGAGTGAGTTTTATCAGGTGCTATGTTTTACACGCTTTTGTCTAGTATTCAGATGACACTAAAATGTAGTTTGTGTGTTTATACTATTTTCTCTTAGATAAAACTTTGCCATCCTCCATCACTATAATCATCCATGAAATAATAATATATTTATACAACACTAGTGGAAAATGATTCAGCGACCATGCCTGTTGAATGGCCTTTATCTCCGCTGACATTTACTCTCCGCACTAAACCGCCAGTAAATGGCCACTTCTGTTTAACTAGGGATCAAACTGGCCAGCACTTTAGCATGGAAATGAAATGACACAAGAAGAGGAGAGGAAATCAGGAGCATAATTGGAGACACCCGGTGCTGTGGAAAGTGTGTGTCATCAACTTCTTCAAATTGGGCCATTGAGAGGGCACTCGCTGGGCCCGAGGGGTCAAGAAGTGATTCTGGTGAATTTGAGGGGAATCAAAGTCCTCCTCCAGCTTTAGACCCACAGGTTAACCCTTCCCTTTTGCTGCCGTCACGTCTCTCCACTCTGGGGGTTAAGAGACTCGACAGAGGGAGCAGGAATCTTTGTGACCAACACTTAAGTTGTTGAATGTTCACTGAATGCAAAAATATTTCATATAAAAAGTTCCCCAGTGACTGACTGTATTTATGTTTTAAATAAAAACCTGATCAAACAACACTTTCTGTAGCCAGCACACACACACACACCCGAATCTATATGACACCATATGTACATTACACACTACTTTATAGTTTACTGTATGTGCTCCATACTAACTGTACAATTTTAAAACCAGGCAAATTAGGGCTGGGCGATATGATCAAAATCTCATATCATTATATAGGTCATTTCATATTTTTTCGACAATTTATTGTTTCTAATTGATGCTTCTTCTATGTTTGCTATCCACTTTGCTGATGTAAATAAGAAAAAAAAATATATATAGATACTGTGTTTTTATATATATATATATATATATATATACACAAGTGTTTGTTTGTTTTGCTTAATATAGGCAATAGAGGCAAACTGCAAAATATGTTTTTCCAGTAGATTCTTGGATTTATTATCTTTAATTGCATTGTGAATGTAATTAACCCTCTCATTCTGGGCAGCAAGCGCCTGGCAGACGGCGAGTCCAATGCTGTGCGGTCACGCACCCGGTTATTGACTGATGGGATTTCTGATATGAGCATCTAATTAGTAGTATTGTTATTAGAACATAAATGTGTTTTGTCTGTATCTTTCTTTCAGTATATTTAGAACTGTAGTTTCACTATCACTTCCACGGCGCTGTGTCAGACTGACAGCACAGACGTAGTTAGCTGATCATTTATTGATTCCACTGAAACACTGCAGCCTGTGTCTGAGTCACACACTGATCATGTGTGTTGTGAGTCTGGTGTGTGTAGACTGCTCTGTGTGTGACAGTTGTCTTTTGGCGATTTAATATGGAGAGAAAAACACAGTCTATGCCCGCTAATAACGCTCGGAGCGACTTCGGCTAACTACATCTTCACACACCCCTCAGCCTGTAAAGTAGACGATGATGATGATGCATGATTTATGACACCGCAAGTTAAATGATAGAGGAAAAATATGAAACGATAGACGTTTTTCTATCATCATACGATACATATGGTCATATCGCACAGCCCTAAAAAACTTTCTTGTGTCAGTGATAGAGACAGGGTGTTTCCTGTTGACTGTATGGGACTCTAACACTGCCTCAAATGACTGTGACAAGTCTGATGTCAGTGTGACGCCGGGTTGTGTTTCTCCAAAAGTTGAGTCCGTCTCAACTTTTCACGGGTCCATGGCTGTTTTTTTTTCACCCACCTGTGGCTTCTACTGCAGCATAAACAGCATGTCTACCATTTCAAATGAATGAGAGGACTTCCGATTTCACCAGGCCGCCTGATCTGGTCCGAATGCCCCCTAAGAGCTATGTTATTAGGACGAATTTAGACGTCGATCTAAAGTCTGAAAAGCAGTAAGATCCAAGCCAAAGTTTTCCTGAAACGGGCCAGAGGATGAGTCATCAAATATTTGAAAGTGCCTTACAGGAAAGGAAAAGACAGGGATTTTGATGTAAAAATCCTCAGACGCTCATTTTTTAGACACATGTCAAAAGATAAATGATTAATTAACACAGAGACAGAAAGTAGTTTTCATTTCACTGGGACTTTAACATTTAGACGGCTTCATGCTGAGGCAGCTGAGGCCCCAGACCTTGCTGTGTTCTCACCTTTTCCCTGGTGGGGGGATCTCGTACCTTGGACCCCCCTGCACGTCCTTGTGGCATGGAGAAGTCGAGTCTTCCCGTCACAGCACTGGCTAGCAGCTGTTTGAGATGCTGGTAGTTTGGCTTATCTTGGTAGTCCAGAGTTTTCACATAACAGAGTAAAGCGGCCACCTCATCTGAACACAGGAACACAGGAAGTCCAAAAATTCAAGTCACAATCTTTAACCTTGCATAAAATAATGCACCATCTGTTGCACAAATATTATCAGACATGCCGTTTTAGCTTCAGTAATGCTCAATCCTCGGTATAATATCATTTTTATTGTGTCAGGCAGCAGCAAAGGCAGGATGAACCTGAAGGTCTCACGGTCCTGATAATACACTGCCTGGCAATGGATCTCCCCAGAGAGAGTAGATTAGGCATGCCCACAGCTATGGATATGCATTGTGCGTATGTGTGTGTAAGTGTCATACACAGCCACGATGCATCACACACTGGCCAGTTGACGTGCATGACACATACTGCGGTAGAACTTGTATCTCTCTCACACACACACACAGTTGATGCATACCCTGGCTCTTATCTGTGGCGGGCAGCCGGGCCTCGTCAGCGGAGGAGCACCCGGGCCCAAACATACATCACACACTAAGCCCTCACACAGGTGTGACCTCTCCTTATAAAGAGGTGAGATAAAACAAGACAAACTTTGAAAGGCATGTCAATGGGAGAGCTGTTTAATGTGCACAAAGATATTCAGGAGCTTGAAGTAACTGAGGGATGAGCGGTTTGGTAATTTTGTCTTCATGTAGTCTGGATCCTTTTTTGTTTCCACAGACTCTGAAGGAAAGCTCCTGTTCACATCAGGTATCTAGGACCATGTTCAAACCGTCATCAGCCCCGCGTGAAGAAACGTAGCCTCCTCATTTAGTTCACCTCTGCTGCAACAACGCAACAAAGTTGAACACGACCTCATCAGGCAATGGACTGTGTTGGCCAATTAAATCCTTCCAAACACTCTCAGGTATATTGCTTTTGCTGCGTTTATACCAAGTCCTCCAGTTCGCCCCAGTTCAGTTCAGTTAGTTACGCATTAGAACGCTTACTTTTGTGTTTCCATTGTCCATTGTTGTGGATGGTACCAATAGAACCGCTGCATACCATCTTCCCTGCTTCCTGCCCCCGTACTTCCACCGCCCTTGCTTGTTCTTCATTTTCATTATCTTAACTAGTGATGTCTAAATGAGACTTCATGAACCATTTTCATTATTCCCTCAGTCCACTAGATGGAGCTTTCTGTTCAAAAAATACACTGAATCATCATTAGGTATGTTTCCACTATGGTTGACTACCCTGAATGAGGCAGAAATCTCCCCAAAAACGGCATTAAGAAGTTTCCTCAGCATCATCAGGATTAACAGTGATTCTATAACTAATAATATTCAGCAGTGGGTCCCAGCTTTGGTGGAATACTGTCAAAGATCCCCTCTGTGAAAACCTTAACTTCTCCAACCGGAGACATTGTAAAATTTCACGTATCCAACTGTTATGAGTCGGTGAAAAACATGTTTCCATTTAAGGAGCATGTTACGTCTGGTGTTGTGTAGTAATGGGCATTTTTTTAGACGGAGGGAGCCCAAAAAGAGCAGTCAGGGGACCAAAATTCAGCAAGCTTCGGGCACGTCCAGAACATCTGTCACGCACGCACACATGATAGAACATCCAGAACATGTGTGTGCGTGGTCGGCTGGGGACTGCTTACAGTGGTTACGATGAACAGTTCTTGAGAAATGTGAAGGACAGTCATACATACTGTGCACACACAAAGAGATTCATTCCTTTATAGACAGATGCTTCTGCTACAGTGCCACATATGGGACATCATACCGACACATGTCCACCAAATGTAGTTGCAATAGCACAAAGTATTTAAGAGATATGACGTGCTTTGTAATATATTTGAACACGTTTTGAAGGGCAGCTATGAAAAAACTGTATGGAACATCAACAATCCACATCTATATCTCTACAGTAACTTTTTCAGGCTTGGTCCAGACACTTTTTTTATGTGATGATTGCTCAATATGTGTAGAGGAGTAACGACAAAACATGATTTGGACACTTAGACGGAAATGGGTGAGAATTTTGTGTCTGAGACTTAGAGTTACAGCCACTATCTGGCCAAACTGACCCAACACAAAACACAATGGGTCCCCAGCAATACACCTGCCAATTGTAAAGTAGATCTGATGAACGGTTGTCGAGATATGTAAATTACACACACAAACGCGCAGATTCCTCGCTTGTCAGCCAACTGCCTTTACTGTGGATCTCCACTTAAATAAGAATCAGAAGATCCGACACAGACGAACTCGTAGTCTTATTTCCACATTCTCCGTTAAAGGTAAGACGTGTAAGTGATGTCCTGTGGTCCTGGCTTACCTGTGCTGGCTCCACTCACTGACAGCTGCAGGACGGAGTGTGGCAGATTGTCCATCAGTCTGAGAGAAGAGTGAGAGGAGACAAAAGAGTGAGGAGGTGAGGACAGAAACATCATGAGAGATAACAGGGAGGGACGAACACAGCAGGAGACCAAGCTGAGTCCAGACTGTCCTACAGGATGTTCATAAAAAAGATACACAGGACATTTATCAGTGGGAATTATTACAACTGGAATTAGAACACTTTCCATTGCAATGATTACACTTCAACATAAGAAATGCTTATTCAGTATTTTACTGCAGTAAGTACTGTACTGGCACAGGCGTAGATTGTAAGAATACCATAGTAATATAGTAATTATCCAGGAGCAGAAAAAGAAAAATCCTCCAACCAGAAATGGTACAAGCGACTACCTACCTGGCCTTGGCCTCCTGGACCTGAGTTGGGTTCTTGAGAACTTTGTCCCAAGGCAGAGACCCACACAACCAGTGAAGAAGACAGAAACCCAAAATCTGAAGGTCACCACGTCTAGATGGAGCTATAAATTGACGAAGAGATAGGGTGGTCAGAAAAAACGACCCATTATTATTCTTTGATCCATAAATCACCCCTGGCTGACTCCATTACAGGTTTCTGTTGGTCAGAGCTCAGCATTTTTTCTTTTCTGTTCTTTCTTTCCCAGATCAATAGAATAATTCCAAAGACTAGAAGACATCGAAAGCAGTGGTAGAAAACACAGTGGTTGTTTCACTTGTATCACAGAGTACCTATATAGTAAGGGTGGACTGATTGTCAGTCTGCCAGTGATATTCAGCATTTTTATGTTGATCAGAATCATTATTTTTCATCAGTCATGAAATCAATAAGTTTAAAAATATGCTATTTTTCCAGATCAAGGTAGATTTTTCTGTGCTTTCACAGCGTGAATACAGATCCCTACCAATCACGCTGTGTTGTTTACTTCTGAGAATTTTAAAACAACAATGTAGGCTCTGTAGTACACTGCCGAGACAGTGAACTTTACTCCTTCAACCCTACGTAGGCAGTGCATACCAGAGCCACTATTTCAGTCCTTACCTTTCATAATAAAAGCTCTCGACTGTGTAAAACTCGGAAAGTCACAGGCAAGCACTTTGCATTTTCATGTTACACCCCCGGTGTGTAAAGACCATAAGTAAAAGTTCTCTTCTGCGGCACTTAATTAAACATATTCTTAAAGTTGTACTCCATAAGAATTGAGACATGTTGTTTCTAGCGGCCTCTGTGGAGGTAAGATGTAACTGCAGGGGAGCCGGTTCTTTCAGAGCTTCCATCTTGTCACGTTCACGTCCACTATGTGTGTTGACAATTGTATTTTTTTGTGCTCTTTTGTAAAGTTTATTGAAACACATTCACTTCTCTACTTCCAGTCCGTCCCCTATATGTTCCCCTCATAAATCCACACCCACACATGTTCCTATTACACGGTTGCCCTTACTACAAGCCTGACTCAGAGGTTAGAATTTCCGAGTTCCGATTACATGTGAACGCAGCATAACCGTTGGTGACGATCTGGTCCGACAGACCAACCTCTGTCAGCAGCGTCACTAACATGGCGGCTTATTTACATTTAGCCCACGAATGTCTCAACAGACACACAGACTGGAATACTCAAAAAGACAAGTGGAAGTGTTTTCATTAGTGGATCATATGATCAACCACCATTGTTTTAACTCACTCTTTGATAGAGAGGAACTTAAAAGGCAATCAAATAGATGAGAATCTTGCACGTTACCAATAAATAGTTCAGACTTTTGAAGTGTAGTTGTATGAGGTTCTTATCCATAGTCAGAGAAACAAGCAAGAGTACCTACACAAGCTAAGAAATGTGCCTCTGTGGAAGGGGGCAGCAGCTTGACATATTTAATCCACTTAAAAAAGACCTACCTTAGCCCTTTCCAAAAGGAAACTGAAACCATTATATCAATCTATGCTCTCTTCAAAGCCACCAGACTGCTTTGACATCACCTCACAGAACACAGGAGTTGCTGGTCCACTGCTGCCTCCATCATTTAACTGGTTTGTGTTATAATGGTGTGACTTTGGTGAATCCTAACTAACCCTTTAAATGAAGAGAGATACTGAGAGAACTATAAGTAACGACACCTCTGTAGCTCGAGGCTATCTTAGCATATGACCGAACTGTAAGTGATCATGATGCGCTTAAAGTTGGTGTAAAATGGGTAAAGCAATGACAAATTCTTCTTTGATCTAAAATGAATTTAACAACACTCTGAAGAACCACTGCACTCAAAATATTCTTTACCCTCAGTATTTAATTATTAGGAGAACTGTAATCAGCTGTGTATGTGCACTGTTAATGTCTCCTGACGCTACCAAGGCTTTCCACAAATCATACCCCAAAAAACAATTGAGCACTTCAGGGGACTAATCAGGAGGGCAGGATGAACAGACTTTAACATTAGAGAATTTAATGAATGACCAGTGTGATTTCCCAACACTTCCTTAAGAACAAGTCCGGAGTGTTTGCTTCTTATTGTGAGTGTGTGATCGCAGGGGTCTACATTAATGAGTGAGGTCTATCAATACCTGTCGACCAAGTCCATCCAGAGGGGTCGAGCCTGGGGAGTTTTAGCAGCTTAATACTGTAACGGCCACCACACGTCTCCAGAGAAATTACCTATCGACTGGCTCCATCAGAGGGGAGAAATCTCCTCCCTGAGCCACGGCCGGCATTGATCCTCCCCCAGCCAACAGGCTGGACTAAAGAACAAGCGTGGTCACTGCCACACAGGACCAGATTACACGGAATATGGAATGGGTGGGCGGTAATCTGATTACACATGAAACAAATCTGTATTACAAGTGTTCGAAAATACTTTTAACTCGGTCATCAAAGCTGGGATCTTAAACGTGGCAAAGAATATCAACATGTAGAGATGTGTTGATGAGTAGAGTGCAAGAGGAAAGGAGATCACTTCAAGGAAATAAATGTTGGGAGGTGTGCCGGAATAAAAATAAAAACTCTGGGGTTAGCAGGGAACACTAAACTGGTTGGACCCAGCAGGGGGGCTCAACAATCAATGAGTTTGATCGGACTGAGAAGGTGCAGCATAGATTCTTTACTCCCCACCAACAATGAAATGTTATGATAAGGTAAGTATCTAGTGATGTCCAAATGAAGCTTTATGAAGCATTTTCTTTATTTTTTAGTCCACTAGATGGAGCTCTTCTTTCAACAAAGGGTTGAAAACACACTGAACCACCATTCATTGGGCCCTTTTCTTTAAACCAAGAGCTCCATCTAGTGGGGTCAACAAATACAACCGATGCCTTGTGAAGCTTCATTTGGACATCACTGGTATAGTCATCTCCATCAGTCAACCTCTAGTTTATAACTAGTCAAGAGCATCCATAAAATAAGTCACATCTATAATGTTTTATGACTGCCTCAGACAGATTTTTTTGTGCATCTGGGCATTAATCATAAAGAATCATGAATACATTCTAATTCACTTTGAATGCCCTCATAATGCACTATAGGTGTAACCTGACTCCACCAGATGGATTGATTCTCATTTGCTCTGCAAATCCTTCTGGGAACTCTAGTTTGGAGATCTTTTGGAAAGGGGCGAAAATACTGGTTGCTGATTGGATAAATCAACCAATCAGATCAACAAAGCGTATGACGTGCTAACAGAGCAGGGAGGCAAAGCTCGGAAGGATATTTGCCCTTTCAGAGAAGGAATACTCTCTAATTATGATAAAATTTGCTCGATAGCTGTGCTCATCTCATCTGTGGAAGCTGCAATGTCGACAAGAAATTGTGGTTTCCTCAGGTTGTCCTGTTCACACATGACTGCTGAAACTGGACTTTTCCAAAAAGTTCACCCTGGACACAAAAAAACTCTGGTTTCAGGAGCCCACAACTGCTGTTACGTGTGGATGAAAGGCCAAACCGTGCAGAGAAACACACACTTTCAAAAATACCCGTGTTCGTGTGGACGGCCCCTGAGACAGAACAGTGACGTCAGTCCCTGCCACAAAAGTCGGAAAACCATTAATAATAAGTAATAGTGTGGTCTTGATCTTCTCTATATGTATACCCTATACTATACATACAACTTAATTGAGTTGAATGAATTTTATTGAACGGGTTAGCCAGGTTGTTTGCAATACCAGCTAATAGCATTATGCTGTATTTTGTGCTTACGAACAGTGCAGCAACATGTCCACATAAAAAAGATGGACAGTATTGTGTGTACGGTTATTTAAGGAGACACAAATAAGATAGAAGTGTGAATAATTAGTATACTCCTGCAGCTTTCACTACAGGTGATGGTGGCGGTTCTGTGAGGTCTCCAATTGGTAACTCAGAAATTGTGTCACTGTCAACTACATGTTAGGTCCAAATATGACCCTGTCATTGCCTGCTCCACTCCATCTTAACAACTCTGGTAATAAAAGTTTGATGTGTTTGCCCTTGTGGGTGTAAAGTATGCATTAAGTCAGCGTTACAGTGTGACTTCCTATTGTTGTAAATAATTGCTTCATTGCTAAAGAGAGCCTGTTAAAGGAGAATTAAGATGAAAAATACATGCGATACTGACACTGGAAAAAGTGATGCAACTCCCAGAGTGCCATAATAGATTAACAATTAAAAAGATCAACGGCTACATTAAGCAGTGCTGCCCTCTGTGCATGCTGCGGGCACATTATCAAAGCTCATAATAGTGTTTTGTGCGTCTGCTCTTCTGAATTTTCCTCATATGAGGAATGGCACAGGACAGTGCAGACAGATTACATGTACGTTCACATACACACTTAAACGGTTCTAAAAGGGACCTTGGGCATGGTTAAAAAGCACACGCACATTCACGACACATAAATACACACGCGCACCACTCGCACGTTCTCTACATGCTTTAGACGGGGAGGTGAGGCAGCGGTGGTGTTGTTGTTAATTATCTCCTATTGTTATTCAGATTCCCTAAAGCATGCTGCAGTGTCACACTCTTAACCCTTCTGCTTCACTGTCTTGTCGTGTGGAGACGGTCTTCTGTCCGCTGGACGCCCACCGAATGCTGGTAATTACACCGTTTAGCTCAGGGTTGTTTGCCAGCTGCATTTACCAAACCTCACCATGGCAACCTGTAAACATGGTCGCAGAGATTGGTGCCATGAGGTCAGAGAAGGGCAGATGAGGGACAAGTCCTCGGTCATAATCTCCATACACTGTGGAAAATACTCTAAAAACTTAAAGATGGCTGGGGGTTTGTTCAGTTCTTTCACAAGCGTGCACCTGTGTTCAGAACCACGATTACCTCTGTCGTGCCCACAGCACTACTGGAGCTCCAATCGGAGCCATGGTGGGAAAATGGAAGTTTACTTTTACAGTGTTCCTTCATGTTGAGCAGCAAAAACATGCATCACAATCTCTGTAAGCACACCTCTGTCCCACTTTTTTCCAAATCAGATTAAAATTGACATGGCTTCCATTTGAAAGTTTTTGCTGACAGGACATTTTCTGCCCCTCTTTTACTTATCGATCGTGTCGATAGAAACACCACTGTGGCAATCAGGCAGTCTGAGCCGCGCTAACTCACAATATCGAACTAGAGGGCGCGTGGAGTTGGTCAGCGTAGAGGTTATCTGTGGCTCGGGCCTCCCTCTAACCAAACATCAAAGCCCTTAATTAATGGGGGATGAATACACGACGCAGGTTATGACTTCAGCTAATTAGAGAATTGTTAAACAGAGACAGTACCGGGGAATTCAGCAGGAGCCGCAGGATGGAGAATCGATGGTCAGTGAAGAGAGGGAGCATGTAGGCAATTTGCCAGTTAATGTGTTCCCAATATGAGGCGAGGGAGGCAGAGGGCAGTGGGGCGGGGAGACGAGACTGTTTTACATGTATTGACAACCAAAGACTGTCAACTCAAAAGACAGAGCTTACAGTAGAGTAAATAAAGATACTGTTAAAACACCTTAACACTGATGAAAACCTGTCATTCTTACTGACAGGGTTCCAACATTGCTAAACTCTTCCGTGACTTTTCAATCACCCATAAGAACATTAACATGACCATTCACAACATATAACAGGAACAGAAGTGTACAGTAAACTTCACTCCAAATGTTAATTACTGTCTGAAAGTAAAACAGCAACCTTTTAGTTGGTTCATATTCACTTCAAACTACAGGCACAATCCATACATTGTCCTTTTATTTTAAAATAAATGCTTAGTCTGGCACATGCTATCAAGAATGAGGGAAACAGAGCCAATTGTTCAATCAGTGTATTATTTATGGATGTAATTATTAACTAATTTCTGGATGCACATCTGGAAAACAATGCAGCAACATACGTATGTATAGTAGTAGTAGTAGTCGTAGTATAGGCATATGCTTTTGAGGACTTTTTAGGACAACCCATCAACAAACGTTTATTTAATATACCCAGCAAACCTTTTTATGCAATCTTTTAGGGTTGGGTATTGTCAAGAACCAATCTAAATGCTTTGATATTGATTCAGTAATAAATGTACACTGGAGATCAACATTAGAAAACAAAGTATTAAAGTGTAATTCCAGCGGAAAATCATCCTAGGGTCCTTTTTGGCACTTATACGCATCAAATAAGCCATCGAGACAGTTTTTTTGGTGTAACAACTATTAACAAAGAAATCCGGGAGAGATGCTAACAGACGGACGTGGCTAACAAACGGACGTGGCTAACAGCCGGACGTGGCTAGGAGTCGGACATGGCTAACACGTGGCTAGCTCGGGGCAGCACGGTGAAGGCATTAAAGCGTCTTTTTTAACCACTAACACTGCTCAAAATAACACCAAACCTCTGCAGTAGCATGAGAAGAGTCCCTACACATAATGGCATTTTTTGGGGAACTTTCTTTGATAAAATCCAACACCAAGAATAGACATTTCATCTTGAAAGGCAATTTAAAATAAAAAATAGAATAGAGAACAACAGGCTGAATAAGTGTACGTTATATGACTCATAAACAACTAACTGAGAACGTGCCTGGTATGTTAACGTAACATATTACGGTAAGAGTCAGATAACTATAACATATAGAACATGCTCTACGTTTACCAAACAATCTGTCACTCCTAATCACTAAATCCAATGAACTCTTCTACCTCGGTGTCACTTCTGAACAACTCCGCCAACTCCAAAGGTAGACAATGCGCATTAGCAGGTAGCATCTTTTTTTTCACAATGCACTTCTGCCATGACCCGCCCCCGCCGAATTTTGACTGGTTGACGTGAGTGTGTGACGATTGCTGATATACGCCTCGTCTCTTACGTAACATAAATAATAGCCCGGGCTATTAATTTGATATTTTACGGTAATGTGTTAATAATTTCACACATAAGTCGCTCCAGAGTATAAGTCGCACCCCCGGCCAAACTATGAAAAAAACTGCGACTTATAATCCGAAAAATACGGTATTTAAAATGTGTTCTCTAATTTTGATCTACATTGTGGATATATATGTGTGTGTTCCCAATATCAGACGAGGGAGGCAGAGGGCGGTGGGGCAGAAAAATGATAATAATAATAAAAAAAAAATAATAATAAATGTGCAACAGAATAAAGTGACATACAGTATACTAACTAACAGATTTCCTCAGCGTAGGCGGCCAGTGTCATTACACATGCGGAACTGCACACTGTCAGGGATTTGTTCTCCGTTTATAAATTGGAGGGCTTACCAAGTCCCCTGTGGGCATCAATGCTGGTATATTCAATGGTTCCATTGTGGCCCTTCTTGGGGTTTTCCTTGTATTCTTTGTGGACTCCGTCAGGACAGTATCTGTAGGACAGCCCATAGTCTGCTAGATAGACCTACAGGACACACACATCATTAATTACAAAGCCATTCGACAAATAAAGGGGATTTATCCTGTCCCTATCAGAGACGTAATCCTCATTAAAACAGATAGCTGGGGCGGCCGGTGGTGAGTGGTTAAAGCAGCGGCCGCAGGTTCGACTCCGACCTGCGGCCCTTTGCTGCATGTCTCCCCCTCTCTCACCCCATTTCCTGTCTGTCCTATCTAATAAAGGCTTGAAATATAATCTTTAAAAAACAAACAGATAGCTGATAATGGACCATTTGCATTATTAGAATCATCTGTACACAGCAGCATAGCCCTTGATTACGTTATATATGTAAAATGTATTTTCTATAGAATATATTAGACCTCACTATGCACATGCAGGATAATTAGCGAATAGCCACAGTAGACCAACCTGTTCAGGGTCTCTGCAACCTAGCATGAGGTTGGCAGCTTTAATGTCTGCATGGACATACTCGTTCTCATGAATATACTCCAGTACATCCACCTGACAAAGGCCAAAGACAGAGAATACACTCAAGAATGACAATTATGATTAATATGTTCGGTTCACGTCATGGCAGAGAGGGGTCATTATCTGTTAGAGTGGCCCGTGAGCTCCAGCTTCTTTATACAACAATAAATGAACCTTCAAAACACAGTCTTTTTATGAGGCGATCTCACCAGTCCTCGACCAAGCTGGAGGACGGTGGCCCTCTTCAGTTGACCTCCGCTGTGCATGAACACTTTCTGAAGGTCACTGCCCAGTCGGTCCATGGCCATGAAACGATATCTGCAAGGGAGGGGGAAAGATCCAGTGTCAAAATTTCTTTTTCTTCATTCTGAAAAAACATCCTATCTCCTAATTCCTGTGGCTCTTGGGTTTGCAAAAAAAACTGTTTATTTATGAAAGAGAAACAAATAAATAAAAACAAGGTTAACCAAAGAAGAAGGTTTGATTCAGACATTTAGCATGCAATCCAACGACCTTGCAATAGATGCTATCGCCTATTCACTAGTAGATAATGGAGAGAGGAAAGTTACAATGACTATAATATTATTTGCCTTAAAAAGGATGTTTTATTTACCAAGTATTACCAAGGTAATGAAATAAACTAGAATTGCTGCCGTGCAGTTGTATGACTCTGCCAGACAGTCACGTTATTCCCGATGGTGTGTCGTGAGTCTGGTGTGTGTAGAGGTCTGTGTGTGTGTGTTACAGTTGTTTTCTGGCCATTTAATAAAGAGAGAAACTTCATCTACACACACCCCTCAGCCTGTAAAGTGCATGATTCATGACACTGCAAGATAAACGATAGAGCAAAATATGAAACGATAGATGTTTTTCTATCCTCGTAGGATACATATCATCATATCGCACAGCCCTAGTGTAAACTACATTTTGTTTTTACGGTTATACCTGCTTTTACAGTAACATGTCATCTGTATCTGGATCTGTTCACACCGCAGGCATTAATGCACAATTCAGATTTATTGCTGAAATCCGATTTTTTTGTTTGTCTGTTCACATTCCGTCTTTAAATGCGGCCAGTCTACGGATTTCTGTCTGAACAGCTCACGCTCTCAAAGTGACTCGCATGCGCAGTTAATCATTGATGACATCACGCTACTGCGGTGTTTACAGAAGTGAACATGGCAACAGCAACTGGTATTGTAGGACTTTATGGCTTTGCTTGTACCAAATTGTCACCCCAAATACTAATGAGGACTAAAACTTCACTCTCCCTCCACTGGCCGCCTGCTTCACTGCTGTCCTCCATGTTTGTTTTGATTCTGTTCCTGGCCCCCGCCTGTGGCACACTTTTTTTTTTTAATCAACTATTGGAGAATTTGAGAATCGGAGCAGCGGGGGCGGTGTTGCAGTCACTCTACCGCACCGTTGTGACGAAAAGAGAGCTGAGCCGGAAGGCAAAGCTCTCGATCTACCGGTCAATCTTCGTTCCTACCCTCACCTATGGTCATGAAAGCTGGGTCATGACCGAAAGAACGAGGTCGCGGGTACAAGCGGCCGAAATGGGTTTTCTCAGGAGGGGGGCTGGAGTCTCCCTTAGAAATAGGGTGAGAAGTTCAGCCATCCGTGAGGAACTCGGAGTAGAGCCGCTGCTCCTTTGCGTTGAAAGGAGCCAGTTGAGGTGGTTCGGGCATCTAGTAAGGATGCCACCTGGGCGCCTCCCTAGGGAGGTGTTCCAGGCACGTCCAGCTGGGAGGAGGCCTCGGGGAAGACCAAGGATTAGGTGGAGAGATTATATCTCCACACTGGCCTGGGAACGCCTCGGGATCCCCCAATTAGAGCTGGTTAATGTGGCCCGGGAAAGGGAAGTTTGGGGTCCCCTGCTAAAGCTGCTGCCCCCGCGACCCGACCCCGGATAAGCGGATGAAGATGAGATGAGATGAGATGAACTATATTTGTCATTCATTTACAAAACATTGCAGTGCGGGTCAGAATGATGTCAAAGTCCTATTAAATGCGACCTGGCTGTTCAGATTGCGGTCACATTCAAAAAAATCAGATGCATATCCGAGTCAGTAGCACATTCAAAAGTGATTCTCATTCGAAAATGTCAGATTCAATGAGACTTGTGCCTTTCACTAAAACAAATCAGATATTGGTCAGATATGAGCGGAAAAAACTGATACAGGTCACTTAGAACTGCATTGTGAACGTAGCGGTTCGGCCTGCATTGGGATTTCATGCAACTAAGTTAGCCAAACAGACTTGTCTTGCTAACATGACATGTTTGTCCCAGGTCAAGGACAGCATGGACGGGCCTCATTCTTTTCAAATCACTTTTTAAGAGGGTAGACTTGCTAGCTGCTGCTACTACATGCAGCTTAAGCTAACAGGACGAGGTGGATCTAGGTGACCTTTCAACTTGCGAGGGGAATACTTTCTTAGGAATGTGATCACGCTGAATGGATTGTGACACCTGACTGGGATCCGATCACAATGCAATCTGCTTGCATTTACACAAGCATTAACATGTGTTTTTTTTAGATAAGATATCCAAGTACAAATCACATGTGTAAACAGAGTCTAAGGAACAACACCTGTTAGTATTATTTGCACCTGCTGATATTTTCTTCAAATACTGCTGTCACAAAAACATCCCCCATTGTATAGTAGTCCCATCTTATGGTGCAACATATTAGAAATAAACCTCAGTAATACTGTAAAATGCAGAGAAAATGTTGTTTCTTAACTTAAAAGAGCGCAGATGCATTATGGTTATTATCTAATTATCTGATTTGTCCACCAACTGCTGGCTTTGTCAATACCTGAGTTCATTATATTCTGCGAGTCCTGATCCCCAGTACGTTGGGATGCCCAGGAAGTCCAGTTTCCTGCTTCTCTTCCATTTTTGCACTGGAATACAATTGGAAGAGGAATAATGTCAATCTGTGTTCACTCATTAATAGTTTTACACTTCGGTGCTGTAGAAAAAGACAGAATAACAGGAGTCAAACCACTAGACTAAATTACATTATTTTTTCATTTGCTAACATTGGTCAGTACTGAAGCCACTTTGTTCACACCACTCTTCACGCAGTCTGTATGTCATTACCAGCATGCCTCTTGGCCAAACAGTTCATCTGAGGTTCAAAACTCACTCAAACCCCCAAAAAACTTCATACAGGTCTCAAAAGAAGCTCGATGGACCAAACACACAAACAGCATTACATAGTGATAACCTTTTATCTTTCACCAAAATCAGGACCTTATTCTATAAAAAGAAAAACACATTTTCTCTTTATTGACTGAACTAAAGTATATGGAAGAAGAATAAATGAGAAAAGGTGCCGTTTGCTTCAATAACCTTCATTTGTTTTCCGATCCTTTGCATATATATGTAATCATTTACAAAACATTTACAACAATATACAGTATAATCACTCATACTGTAACTGTACAGTTGTGTGAGGGTTCAAGTCCTCCATCTCTCCTGCATTTGGTCACAAGTTCTCATCAACGTCTCATCACGTGTCATCTTTTTCAGATGAAATGACAGTCAGCTGTGTTTGGAATTCACTTGTAAATATTCTGCTAACATTTTCTAAATATTTCAGTATAGCTTCTGTGAAAAATTAACAGTCTGTTTTAAATGTGCAGTTTTGAAAACAGTGTGTTCACATTTAATAAATGTGCTGCTAATACAGAGGTTTGCAGATGATGGAGTATGAAAAGAAAAGAGTTCATGGATTTTGGGACCACGTTGGTCATTGAATGCATTTTGTGAAATGTGAGAATGACGGTAATGAGTTTTGATAATGTGACTTCAGTACTGACCAATGCATGTTAGTAATCGAAATTAACTGTAAACTCAAAACCACAATGGCTCTATTAAGAAAGAAGAATTGGCAAAGGCAACAAGAAAAATGTCCCAGTGTAATCATTCCCGAACCTTGACCCAACCCCCAGCCTTACACTATGTTTCCAAGAGGAATCTGAACAAAAGCCTTTTACTTCATGAAAAGTAGGAAATGTTTAGTCCAGAATTTGTCCTTGTAAGTGTAATACATATCAATCGTACAGTATTGAGGGTACAAACACACAACTGCAAACACACACAGACCCAAGACAAAGCAGTGGGCCTGGCTCAGGGCTCGATGGCGGCTGGCCTGACTGGCTCTCGACCAGACTAGCAGGTGGTCAGGGGCTCAGTGGAGGCCCAGGCATCATTACGTGTGAGTGGCTTCCTCTCTCTTGTACCTCTCCAAACGGAGGCGTTGGAGAGCTCAGACAAGCGCTGAGAGGGGGGCTAACTGCCACTGAGGTGCATGTTTGCTTTGGCTTATTATTAATTACTGTGCTGCAGGCTGCAAAGCCTCTGTGTCTGCGGCCACTTCATCAGTCAAACACACTTGTGCTCCAGTGAGCTGCCGGGACGCTGGACGGGTGGTGCTACTCACTGCTCTCTGGTTTGGCTGCCCTCTGGTAGAACTTGAGCTCCGAGAACAGGGGGCCGTTCTCCTGGTACTCCTGCACATCAAAGTGCACATATCAACAATTGAATTATCACTAGTTAAAGAAGCACTTTGGCACAAATGTCAAAACATGTCTTGTAATAGGTAAGACATTAGTATCCTAATAAGCACCAAACCCACTTTTGTATTCTCTTCTTTTTTTAAAGCTTTATTCCTTTTGTCTCTCAATAGCTGGATGAAACATGGCATCCCAACAAAAGCCTTTTCCATTTGGATTCAATTAAATGAAAGAAGAATCCCTCTTCCCTCATTCCTTTGCTTCTACCTCTTTCCTAGAAGGAGGACCAAGGAGGTACACAATATTTTCCGATGCAATGAGAGAGACAAATGATCCGGCATATAAATATATGCCTAATAGCTGGTACACGAATACTGTGTACAGTATAAACAGTATGGGCGGTAGGATTTTGGCTACGGTATGGATTTTGACCCTACAGTGTAAGTGGCAGATATTAACTGGCCCTTTGAGAAGAAGCCTATGGGAAAAAGTAATTTAAGACCGTAGTGGCGGTTGTTGACTGCTGTTTTCTCTCAAATCCCGGTACATCTGTCTCGCGCTTCAAATACCGGTAGTATTTGTTTATAACTGTCACTGTGAAGCCTGTGTGTTTACTCTGCAACAGTGTATATGGGTCTGAAGCAAAAATCTTAATTGTTAAAGTAACTAGTGACTGAAGTCCTCAGATAAATGTAGTAAAAAGTAGAATATTTCCCACTAAATTGTAGTGCAGTAGGGCAGTTTTTTACCCTCTTAGTTTTCTGTGTCAGTGATAGTGGCAGAATGTTTACTGTTGACTGTACAGGACTCTCACAACGCCTCAAAACCAACTGTCTGTTGCAGTCTAATCACATTGGCCACTGAAGTGGGACGTGAGTTGCACTTCTCCAAAAGTCTGTTTCCACTTTTCACTGCAGCCTAAATGCACTACCCCACTGTGTGTGTGCCACTGCAGGATACCCTGCTTCCCCTAAACAGAAGTGAAGTGCAAAAGGTTGGAGGAACCATCACACTAATTTAAATTCCATTGGGCTATGTTGTCCAAAGTTTTGGGCATCATTTGTTCGAATTTTCACACACACTTTCCCAAACCAAATCACATAATCTTCGGTGAAGTTGAGACTAAAAAAAAAGAGGAAACATCACTTTGCTGTGAACAGTTTTAATGTGCATCCTCATAACAGCGGATTTCTACTTCCAACACACATTGCAGAAGAGCATCTAGCAGTCAACTAAAATTTGAAAAAGCATTATTGTGTCCTTTAAGATGGATAGGCTATATACTCACCACTTTTATGACAAAGTCTGCATCTGCTTCAACGGGTCTATCCACGTCACGGGAGGCTTTGGGACAATAGGAGAGGAGAGAGAGGAAAGATCAGACAACATACAGGCTACAGAGTTATGATACATTATGTGAAGTCTTTACTCTTGGATGATGAATATTTTAAATTAACAAAAAGCAGTGCTAATGAGCACAAATGATTTTGTAAATGTTAAGAGTTACTGCTGATTGGAAAGGTCTTCATAGATTATAGGGGTAGGGGTCTGTTGTGAAATACACGACAAATTACTGTTGCAATCCGATCTGTTTAAACTGCTTTCACAACCAAGAGAAAAACCGATCAATCAGAGTAATGTCTCCCAAAAACAACGTGTGAATCTAACTGCAAAAGGGAAATGCATACTTATGTGACAGAATGTGATTGTACAGGGTGTGTGAGTGTGTGTAGTGGTGTCATCAGGCACAGCGTTCTCATTACCAAGATAAATCAGTCCACAGCCACCCTGACCGATGATTTTGCCCAGCCTCCATTTCTTCTTCTCACCGTCGGTCAGTATGAAGCCCTCTGGGAGTGGTTTGGGTAACGCCCTCTTTCTTGGTGGTGCCATAACAACTGGGCAAGTTTCAGAGAGTATTCATTAGAAAATATCAGGGGAATATTTTACATGAGGTGATCTGATACACCAGCTTTATTTTCTCTTCTCATGCACTGACTGAATTGCCACTCAGAGTTGTTTCTTGATCCGCCAGGCTTCAATGGCTCCACCACCAATTCAACATGTTGAATCGACCAAAACCAGCTGATGAGCGTAGAGAAGTGCCAACGGTGCAGGACACACCGCAAAAACTAGGCCGATGGGCGCTTTATGTACGCATCTGACCAGTCCCAGCCTTGTCAGATGCGTACATGAACTGATGAAGCCTCTTGGATGAGAGGTGAAACATCTTCTTAGAAAAATAACCAAGTCCAGCTGCTTTTGACTGAAATTGCTTTGGGGACCACTACAGTTGGTGAACTGTGTTAGAGACTGAGTCAGAATGGACCAAGATCAAAGCAGAGCAGTGTGAGAAACTAGTGATGTCCTGTGGGTGCAGATGTTCTGAAATCATTCAAAGCTGTGGCCTCTACACTTCCTGTTCATTTTTTAATCTTAGAGAAGAAAAACATTGATGAAATCTTCTCTTCTTACACAATGATTACTGTTCTCTAATTTTACTCACTGTTTTTTTGTTTTGTTCTTCACAAAAAAAAGTTTTTGTTGAAGCGGTTAAAAATAACAGAATAAATCAAGTATTTATAATTTGTTCTATAATTTCGATCTCCAGTGTATGTATATGCATTATTTATATAAAGTGGGAGATTACAGAAGTACTGCAACAATTTGCATTTGTATTGTCCCCCCCGAAGGAAGTTAAGTGTTAACTATGGTAACTTGTCTGTATGTCTGTACAGTTGAAATCCCAGGTTGGTTTGGTAATCCGTGGATTACTATGACAATCATGTGGGTTAAAAACACTCTTCCCTTTAAACAATCAGACAAGCACAGAATGAAGTGTCTGATCCACCTCTTTTTTTCCACCCTGAGTTCCAGCTTTTACCTTCTGGTGGAAGATGCATTGTCCCTGATGCCTGAGCCGTTACACCATTAAGATTCTCAACACTAACAGGTCATGTAGGATGGCCAAGAGGATTCCTGTCTATGAAGTTATCATCTTATCCCAATGAACGTTGGCTTTCATTACGCGCCTGGTTAAACGAAACCAAAGAATGACAACAGAAAGCACTTGGCAGTTGAAGATAAAACAACCGAAGACCGTGAAACACACTGCATGTTAGATGACACGCGGCAGTTATTGGTTCAAACAACTCTGCTGTAGAAGACAACATTTAGAAAGCTAAAGTAGCACCCAACTGGCAGCTAACTTAGCTAGGAAGCAGCTCTTCTATGGGACTTATGCTTGAATATGCACCGACCTCCAGAGGGATTCCCAGCTGTACGTCGTCAGTTGAGCCTTTTGTGTGCAAATATATCGACACACTGTCGTTATAAATACTTTATAATAAATGTCCTACTGAAATGTTTGGCTTTTTACCATAAACTGCCCCTTAACGACCCGGTGCGAAACAGAAACAAAAGCACCGAACGTCAACTTCCTGAATGTTGCCCCTCCCGCTACGCCGCTAAGCCAATGGCATGTAAGGAAAGTTTCTCATCGACCCAATAGCCAATAGGGCACCAGTAGAGGCGGAACTATGCGGTATTTCTGCACTCATACTGATAACTCAACTGGCTGCACATGTGATGTATTATCTGGGGACTAATACTCGATAATACTGAACCTAGATCATTTACCATGGGCTTCATTTAAAACCTTCATTGGTTTTGTATTTGATTTAGGATTCCTTACAGGTTTTTTTTTTTAAAGGGAGAACGTTCTCATTATACAAATGGGATCATCTAGGAATCAGAGCAAAAACGTCTGTTTTCTCTTCATTTATTTTGTTCTGATGGAGATGTACACCTTTCTCATTTACAGAAGAAAGACTTTTTACACATGCTTCCATTATGAATTAAAAATGACTTCAAGCTTCTGTTAAACCAAAGAAAAACATTCTGCTTTCATCTCTTGAATGAGCTAAAATGCTGAATTTTTACACTCAGATTTGTCATGAACAGGACACAAGATACTGCAGTAACTTTATTATGTGAGCTGTTGATCAAGGCCGTGGGATGATTAGTCATATTGTTAAGGCCAGCAGCACGCTAACAGTTGAACTCCTGTTCGAGCCATCCAGAGGAATCACAGGACATACGGCGTGACTCTACAGGCAAAAGCGCGTTTTTTTCATGCATTGTTCCATTTTGAGGCTTATTTCAGACTAGTGCAAAGACAACTACCTAAATACACATAAAGGTGTTTATTTTACTACACTTTGTTTGATTGTGTCTGTAGATTTCTCCTAAGTTCACCAAAAGTTAGCATTAGATAATGTTTCATATTTAAACATATGTAATTCAAAATAATTGTGTTAATATCAGTAGTCTACGGAAGCCCTAGAAGATCATAGGTTACATACATTTTATTTCCTCCATTTTCTTGTGATAACGAGAACATTTTGATCCATTTTCTCGTGATAACAAGATAATTAATTTGAGATCTGGAGAAAACAAAACGACAGGGTCGTCTATTTAAACATTGCAGGAAACATGGTTCAGTGTATCAGTGTCAGAGGAGCAGGAGAGTATGGATCACCATCACAGATCTCTTCAATCGAGGCCTGACAGGCTGAAATAACTTTATGCCTTTTCATTACAGAGAATGTTCACATTAGTGTGAGTCATCTAAAAAGACAGTTAGGAAGGCTTCAGCTTTATCAGAGGTGAATGAGCCTGTTAACTACAGTTTTTTTGTTTTTTAAACAAACTTTATTGTCAACAATATTATATTACAACAACATAAATACCAGTACAGGGAAAAGTTTTACAATGTGCACATACATATACAGATTACAGTTCATAACAGTAAATAACTAACTGAAATCATCTGTCAGTGTTGTCTATAGTGTTCTTCAAAGATATGACAAGTCTGTATGAGGCAGTAATCCTGTGAATGTTCTCATTTGTCCAGGTCATCGTTATCCTCAAAGCAATTTGAGCAACTGGACTTTGTTATTTGTCTAGGAAGACGTTTCACCTCTCATCCAAGAGGCTTCATCAGTTCATGTACACATCTGACCAGGCTGGGACTGGACCAACTAACTGGTGTGGAGATCCAGGTATTTAACCTCTCACAAGGACGATGATGTCACTGGAACCCTTTGTGCTCCAAGTGCCAACGCCAACCACACCAGTTAGTTGGACCAGTCCCAGCCTGGTCAGATGAACTAATGAAGCCTCTTGGATGAGAAGTGATACATCTTCCTAGACAAATAACCATGTCCAGTTGCTTTTGACTGAAATTGCTTTGGGGATCTGTATGAGGCATGACATGTCAGGTGTGATGGAAGTCTCCGGCCTATCATGTTTCATTCATTATATCTCAAATGAATGATCTCATTATGACGTGAAAAAGGAAGAAAACTATCTTGTTATCACAGGAAAACAGAGGAAATAAAATGTATGTAATGTGTGACCGTTTAAGACTTTCGTAGTAATCAACTGGGGAAGTTTCATGATGATATCTATTAAAGTCTTTTCTTATTCACCTGTATTGAAATGTATGGAATACAATACGTATCTTTAGGCAGCTTTTCCCATCATACTCTGAAGCAGAAAGATCCACTTCATTAGCACTTACATACACCAAACCAGTTTTATCCATAGCTGTACATTCAAAAGGTTTTTGGGGTTTGTTCATATATAATTCAGAGTCGGATTTATCGAACATCTTATTCATAAAAAAAACATGGGGTAAATGGATGAGATTTTTTTCCTTCTTTTGGAGGGATAAAAAGAAAAGAATCACCTCTGTAAAAACTTTTGACTCTAATATGTCATCAAAATTAAACAAGAATTCTGTAAATGAATTCAAATGAGCACATATATAATTAGATAATGCCTAATTTGCATATTTCAAAAACTTGTAACACAGAAAATAATCGTCTTAATGTAAGTAAACAGGTCATAAACAGCTTTACCCTACCATCCGTAGTGTCAATTAACCAAGCGTCTGTGATGTAAGGTGTCCACCTGCTAACCCATCAAACATCCAAGGTGTTCTTCAAAACTATCAAATGCCAGATCCCTTTCAGCGGTTGGTGTAAAATCCTCATGATCACTGGTATTGGCATAATGGTTCTCAGCATAATGAGCTTTGTCAATGTCACAAGCCCCAAATTCAACCATGTTGCCTCAGTGTTGTGTAAGAATAGCGTTGGATTCTGTTCAACAGTATTTTCATGAGCGTAAAGGCAGCTCAGAAAAGATTCAACCTGTTATAATGAATTTTTTAAAATACATCAAGCAAATATCAATAAACCATTCAGAGAAAGCACATAAACCTATCTGAATATCAACAAAGGTGCAGAGACTGCGCTTTTATTGATCCGTGTCATTTCATTCTCTGAATACATTGAATACTGTTTACAGCTAGGGAGTGTCCTTCACCTGCAATATGAAGTCTGCCCCTGCATAAAAATGTATTAATTCATTTAATTATTCAGCAATCTTCAAAATTAATTTTTCATTTAAAGGCCTCATTATTGCTGAGATGTTCCCTCCATTGAAGCTGTGGGTCACCCTGTAAACTCATTAGTCTGGGTTGTAACGTCTTAAAAAGGTCTAAATGCTATTTCAGAAGACTTTTCACTCTGCAAAGAGTAAAATTCAGAGTATTTCTCAGGTTTCAGTCTGATCTTACAGGTATCTTCTCTTTTAAAATCAGCATGGTAGCCAGAAACAGGGCCACCCACGGAAATGGCTTAGCCCCAGAAAAGATTGATAAAATAAAAGATATAAGTACTTCTCTAGCTGCAGAGTGGACACGCACTACTTAAACTTGAAGAGCCAATCCCCAGAGCTATGGACCAGGCAATATCTTTTTTGCTATTGTCTTTATAATAACTGGATTGTGCATCATATAGCTCCGGATATTTCTAAACCTCAACAACTAGTCTTTACTCAGTGACGGAGGCTACATGGGCATAAGGTCACACTTTTCAGGCATCCTGATTTATGTGCAGGTACCGACATAGAAAGAAACTTAATAGATTGTTTAAATTAGTTAATTCCTCAGGTCATGTGGCCAGATGTTTACTGCGGCAATGGTTGCATTCATAGATAATGCTTATAGTTATATATGTTGGCCTACATGCCGTCCCTTTAGTTTTGTTGACAAAACCTAACCATGTCGTTTTATTGTCTAAACCTAACCATGTAGTTTTATTGTCTAAACCTAACCATGTAGTTTTATTGTCTAAACCTAACCACATAGTTTTGTTCTCTAAATCTAACCATGTAGTTTTATCGTCTAAACCTAACCACGTAGTTTTGTTCTCTAAATCTAACCATGTAATTTTGTTGTTTAAACCTAACCATGTAGTTTTGTTGTTTGAACCTAACCAAGTAGTTTTGTTTTTTAAACCTAACCATGTAGTTTTGTTGTTTAAACCTAACCATTCATTTGTTACTTCTAGGCTGGACTACTGCAACTCCTTATTATCAGGCTGCTCCAATAAGTCTGTTAAGAGTCTCCAGTTGGTCCAAAATGCTGCAACTTGTGTACTAACTAAAACAAATAGAAGAGAACATATTTCTCCTGTATTAGCTTCTTTGCACTGGCTACCTGTAAAATCTAGAATAGAATTTAAAATCCTTCTTCTTACCTACAAAGCTCTTATTGGTCATTCTCCGTCATATATTAAAGAGCTCATAGTACCGTATTACCAGGCTAGATCGCTGCACTCTGAGAATGCAGGGCTACTCGTCGTTCCTAGAGTCTCCAAAAGTAGAATGGGAGTCAGAGCCTTCAGCTACCAAGCTCCTCTCCTCTGGAACCAACTCCCAAGTGTTTTTCTGGAGGCAGACACTGTCCCCATATTTAAGAGTAAACTTGAAACTTTCCTCTTTAATAAAGCTCAGAGCTAGAGCTGACTGGCCCTGAGTTATGCTGCTATAGGCCTAGTCTGCCGGGGGACAATCCTGTTCATGATCCTCTGAGCTTCTCTCCTCTCTGTCTGTATCATTCATGTCTCATCAATGCATGTTACTAATTCACTTCTTCCCCGGAGTTGTTTGTGCTTTGTCGGCTCACAGGTCTCTGCTGATCGTGGTGGTGCCTGCTACCGTGGTCCTGCATGACACTTCCTGCTACTATTATAATTTATAACCTTAGCTGTGCTTGTTTCTACTATTCTGCTGTTTTAACCCCCATAACATATAAGTCATATTCCCATTACTATAGATATTAATATAGTCACCGTTATTTCCGTTGCTTGCATCTCTGGAAGTGTGTCTGTCTGTCTGTCTTTGTGTCTGTCATTGTCTCTCTCTGTCCATCTGTCCTTCTTTTCTCTCTTTCTCTCTACTTTTTCTTCCTCCCCAACCAGTGCAGACAGATGTCCGTCCTCCATAGAGATGGGTCTGTCCGACGTCCCTGCCTGTTATAGGGAAGGTTTTCGTTGCCACCGTAATCTACCGGGGAATTGATGGGTCTATGTTAATCATAAATAAGTCAGAGTGTAATCTATACCTAGTCTGTAAAGTGCCCTGAATTAACCATGCAGTTTTGTTGTTTAAACATAACCATGTAGTTTTGTTGTTCAAACCTAACCATTCAGTTTTTGTGCTCAAACTTTGATGTCTTAACTAAACCATGTATTTTTAATGTCTAGTACTAACCATGTAGTTGTAATGTCTAAACCTAACCATGTAGTTTTATTGGCCTAAACCTAATCATATAGCAGGAGGGCTCAAAAGTGTGAGCATGGAAGGAGAATGGGTTGCAGCAGTCCAGCAACATACACAGCACAACCTTTTTTTTCTGGTGACTGGGTTTTTAAATGATATCCTCCTGTGTATCAGCCTTGTAAACGGTTATCTGGCAGTCTCCAGTGTGGCTGGTGCCAAGGGTGTCATCCAAACGTTCCCGTTTCACACAGATCCCAGTACATCCTTGTTACACTCAGTACTAAAGTGGACTCCACCTATGCATAAATACTCCAAAAAGTCAATAAGGGCAGCCGGTGTTAGCAGCAACATGCAGTAAAATGGAAGCAGAGGTGGTGCTGGATTCTGACATGGGATTAGACCTTCAAAGCAGCCCCTTGTATACTGCTTATTCAACTTACTCACACAAATCAATAACAGTTTGTTTTCGGGAATTCAGGCGTCCCTGTTGTAACCCAGCTTGATCTCTGTTTTGCTGTACAACATGGTCAATACCACGCCTGGCTAATGAACATGGGCTGCGGGAACAAATGCAATGCTGCAACCGGTGATAGACACAAACTCACACATTTCTCTCCACTCATCGCTCCCAATCAAGCTTTTTTTATTCCGATGAAGGGAGAGGGAAAAGGCTTTCTCTTGTTGTTCCTGTCGGCGTGCACCTACAGCGAGCTTATCGATTTACAGGTACCCTCAGGGCCTAATTTAAGACTTGAGGATTCTGCTGTGAAAGGAAGAAAATAAAAACATCACTGGTTGAACATCAGGTAGTTGTAGGAAAAACCGAGGGGGGGGGGAGTGGGTCTGCTTTGATGAGCTTCAAGTCATGTGTGCTGTTTGTCTGAAGATCAATGGAACAACACTAACAATGAATGTGGCCTAATTATAACACTATCGAGTCTATGGTGTCGGAATACCTGCTATTAACGTAGCATAGCTAATTGGTTTAGGAATGCTTTTAATTCCCTAACATCATTTTACAAATGTGTACGTCATCATTTCAGTGTGGTATTAATACCTTTTTCATTTTGCTGGTAATAAAGCCATGCAAAGGCATCCTGACAGAGTATGATGATCAGTCTACCTTTTGTATATCTTCTGTGGATCTGTAGGGCGAGATGTCAAGTCTGAAAAATATAATCCTGATGTCATTAGGGTTTTTTCAGCTGGGGATATTACATTACAAATTTATAACATAACGCCTGTGTTATAAACTGGAAGTGTGGAGTTTGAAAGATGTGTATTTACCATCCAGGGAGGATCTAATAATAATAATGATGATAATAATAATTATGTGTTCATTTGATATAGCACCTTTTACAGACAAAGTCACAAAGTGCTTCCCATGATAAAATTGTTAAAATACATCCCAGACAGTAAAATGAGCAAGCAAAAATAAATACAACCGCAAAACAAATTAAAAGTTTATAGATAAAAGATTTAAAAACACAAAATTACATACATGAGACAAAAGCAAGTTTAAACAAGTGAGTCTTTAGCTGCTTTTTGAAAGCATCAACAGATGCCACAGAAGGTAAAACAATAGGGTGTTCCACAGGATTGGAAGCACGGTCACCTTTAGTTTTTAGTCTAGTGCGAGGGACCACCAGCAATCCTTGGTCAGAAGACCTGAGAGACCTACTTGTAGTGTAAAGGTGGAGCAGGTCTGAGCTGAACACAGGTGCCTCATGATGCAAGCCTCTGTATGGCAGAACAAGAACTTTAAATTGGATCCTGAACTTGATCGGGAGCCAACGTAATGTTGATAAAATGGGAGTGATGTGAGACGTCCTGCAGGACCTGGTCAACAGCATTGCAGCATTTTAGTTAATGGGCCCCATACAGCCCATTTTGATCTCAAGTGGGCCAGGCCAGACCATCCAAAATCCTATCTGATTTTTCCTTCAGGCTGATATTGTCAAAAGCCTGCCACTCGTTGGGCACAGGATTTCTGCAGCTTTCAGCATGTCTTCAAATTTTCACCCTCAGAGTAGAGCTTTGATGCTGATGCTATTTCCTTAGCAATCAGGTAGCTAGCTTTCCCAGCTGCGCCTCTAATCTCTCAGCTATAACTTATTACAGTCCTGCCAACAGTTTATTCATCTTCTCTGATCTCAGTTGTCCTTGCACATTTTTTGCCATGATTAGTCCGATAGTGGCGCTGAATATACGGCATTTCAGAATGTTTGTAAACAACAGCCGTCAAGATACTTCCGTGTGGCAGAACACAAGCAGCTTCCACTGACGATCCAGCTGCTCCTGTAAACAGTGTTACACAGTTAAAAATGAAAACGTGTTGTGTTTGGGGTTGAGCCGCCTGATAAACATTAAGAGGTGAAGGGGTTTATCGATTTCCTTCAGAAAATACTAAATTTATCCAGGTGAACCTGTGGATGAGGAGCTTAAAGCGAGGAGACGTTAAAAAAGACGAGTGCTACAGAGAATACCATAAGACTGTGGAGGAGGAGGAGCCTCTTCTAACTGGGCAGACTGGGAACAAACCTCCATCATCGTGTTTGTGGAGACATTTTCTCACAGAGAACAGATCTGTGTCTTCAGACGGACAGTTTTTGTTTAAATTCTATCAAACTTTCTGTTTAACCTACAAATATAAATGATGGTGTTATGTTGTGAGTTAATTGAATGTTACCAAGTATTCTTCCTACTTCCTCTCATCAAGGCCACTCTTGAATAATAATTTAACATGTAAATACCATGTACATATATGAAATTGAAGAACGTATATTATTGTTGTGACGTCATGGTGAATTGTTGTATTCCATGAGCATTTTTCTTGGAAAACCCGACTCTCTGTACCCCCAAGACATTTTCCACCAGCAGCTCCTGCATGAATAGTAGCTTAGCTTGACAGTGTTGTCACGTAGCCTGTCTGTAAGCATGTGGGGTTTATGCCAGCGTTTCCAGCAGAGGGCCTGATACTCTTATTGGGACAGCACAACCTCCAAAAGCGAACACCTTTTATGTAGTCCTTAAACATGAGTAATGAACCAATCTAATTGTCTGGACAGAGATCACCGTTTGGAAAAGAATTGTTTGGCGATTGTTCAATATGATCATTTATTTTTAAGGTCAGGTCAGAGTTGAACCCACGGTCGCTGCCTCGAGGACCTTCAGCCTCTTTACATGGCATATTTCGAAATTTCGTGATCAGTGTTGGGTAACGTTGCTTTAAAAAGTAGGCAGTTAAATTGAGATGACTGCCATTAAACAGTAACTAGTTCTGTTACAACGTGCCTACAGAGAAAAGTAACTCATTAGAGTACTTTTGCATCACCAAAGTCCAGAGGATACACCTTCCTTTTAATGTATTGACTCTATCGTCATTACATAGCTCACAATCTGTACCTTTGCAGGCTAATAACATAAATGACAGACATAGTAGCTCTTTATTGAAGAGCTACAGTATTTAGCTGATTTAAATCCAGCTTGGCTTGTGGCAGTGTGGGCAATGAGATGAACTCAGTGGACGTTATCTTATGTAATAGTTATTAAATGAAAGCAGACCAGTACTATCATAGATATTTCCAAGAAAATTAAAACCTATATCTTCCCAAATTGAGGATGAAAATAAGACTTTTTTTTTAATTCTGAGGTGTATAAGAAAGGTGTCCACTTAAGTAGCAAGCAGCTCACGTGTTAAGCCTTTTACATTTCGTTCTGCAGGTTTCACTTAAGTTGCGGGTTAAATATCCTCAGTCAAATGAAACATATTGGCTAACCCCCCACCCCTTCTATAGATGTTCAGAAAAGGTTTCATTAGTGAGCTTTAGAGTTGTTGAAATGTCTAGCTGTTCCAATCAGCATTTTTTCTGAAACTATTCCTATAAGCAGTTCTCCAGGACAAGAAACTCCTAACGTCATTGGGACCAGTAGAGGTTAAATGACTAAGCAAAGTCATTGTCCTTGTCTAGTAGGGTACCGCTGTACAGCCTCACTCCAAATCGATCCAAAAGTCACCAATGATAATTTCATTGATACATTAACCTCTCATTGTGGTCCAGGTTTTAACCTTCGCCTCCCCTCCATCTCTCTCTTTTGTGTGTTCCCCCCATACACACACACACACACACACACACACACACACACACACACACACACACACACACACACTTTCCGACTCTGCCACCTCTCACCCGGGGTAATTGCTCTGTGAGCTCGGCGGCGCTGGGCATTTCCTCACTCTACCTCTCATAGTCTGGGCTCGGTGACACCAATCTTGGCGAGGGCGCGACACCATTTTGTGTAACTGGCCCTCATGATGGAAATGGCATAATTGTCCTAATTAGAGGGGCGCGGATCGGGGCAGCCGCGGCTTTGACCCACACCGGCCGGAGTCCATATGGTGGGAGGCTGATAATGAGCCAGTTAATGTGCTGTGTCCATCAGCAAGAGATACTCAGTATGGACGTTGTGCCAAAGAGATGGAGGGGGTTTTACTCTCTTTGCCCTCTTTTCCATTTCCACCATCTTACTCACTCATACGCATACATTTACATTTTGGCTCCAATAGAAAAGACACAAAAATCACTCAAAATGTATGTACTTAATTACCTGCAGTAGTCATACATGTCAGCATATTAGTGGGCGTTACATTTTCAGTAATTATAGATATTCTGCCCCCGTATAATAAATGACATTTTCAAACTGTTTCATTTTATGAATCATTTGTTCCTGGCCTTGTCTCTCAGCTCCCATCATGCAGCTGTGTCACTATATCATGTTGTGACTGTGTTCCGTTTATGAAAATGAGATGTATTGCCAGTTGAAATGAAAGTAATACAAATCTAATGGCCAGTAATGAGATGCTGTTTCGCCATTATTGGACGTGGGCTGGGTCTATGCCAGTATGTGTGTGTGTGTGTGTCTGTGTATATATATATATATATATATATGTGTGTGTGCGTTCATTCTCATTGCTGTGTATGATTTGATGCTAATAAAACCATAGTTTCTGCTCCAGGGAGCAAGCACTGACCAGGATTCAGATTAGGCCTTAATGGCTTCCAGGCCTGGGGCTAAATTGAAATGTAAAACCCCAAACCAAACATCATTTATTCCTTACGTTTCTTGATGTGGCCCAGCAAGTGGAAATTGGAGACATGTAACTGTTTAACTGTAATTTGCTATATTTCATTGCATGGGGCTATGCTACATGAACAAAGATGCATGTCTGGATTTGCTTTGAAATGCTATATGACTGTTCATTTTTGTTAATCTGTGTCCACTCAGCAGCCTCCTCCCAATGAACTCAACCGTTTCAGCACTTATGAGTTTTTGGTGTATTAACCTGACAGACATTACGCATTAATGAGAGCGTATAGAAGAAGGTTTGAAAATACATGATTGTCTTACTCTATTTGGACTGAAGCTGAATCTACATTAATTATTTTGACTGTTTCATGTTTTATTGGTGGTAGTCGTCATAGTGATGTGTGGGGATCAATTTAAATGTTGCATTGGAGTCAATTCAGCTTAGAGGCTTGTCATAAACAACCAGTATGGATCAATTCTGCAATAAAATCATAATGCATCATATCCATCATATCAGAGGTGGACAACTCAGACTGGACTAGATATCAGACCAATGTTGTTGGCCTGACAAATCAGCTATTCAATTCACTGGTCTAATAGATCACCCTTGAAGCTGATGAGGGCCACAGAGTCATCATTTAAGGTCCAGTATGGAGTATGTGACCACCAGTGGCACGATTGTTTTGGTAAACAGATTCCCTTTTGTTTGTATCTCATGTTCTAGTAGACACATGCCAAAGCAGGGTGTATTCCCCTAGCGACCATTGAACACAAAAATGAGGCCAAAGTGTACAATAAACTGGAAATTCAATAAATGACTAGGCATTAAAAGAATGAAAGTATCTACCTCATAAATGCTCTCCCTCCCTTTTTTCACTTTTCTCTGTCTTTTCTGAAATTGTATTCTTTTTTGTTAACACTGAAATAAAAATCACCTTTAGAGTGATTAAACTTCCACAGAGAGGGGGGAGATGTGTATTTTAACACGTAGTGTGGAAAAGATTGAGTAAACACACAAGCACATTGGGTTTTCTGCAACTTCAACTATTCAAACTGAAAATTAGCAAGCAGTATCTGTTCTCTGCGGGGTCATCCCTATGTTCCCTGGGTCCTATGTTCCCCGGTCGCATAAGCCTATGCCTCCGCTGATATAATTTACCATTTTGATAGGCTTAGGGATAACGTTTAGGGTCCGGGGTAGGGTTAGGCAGGTTTTTTTTTCTTAAAAATGGTCTAATGTTTCTCAGTCACACACAAAGCAGGGAACATAGGACCTTTTTTGGGAAAACTGGGGAACATAAGACCTTTTCTAACCTATCTAACCATGGCCAAATACAAAGTGGGGAACATAGGACCCAGGGAACATAGGTACGTTCCTTTCTCTGCTGTCACCAAGCTCCCAACACAGCAACTTCCTGGTTGATCCAATACAGAAGTGCCAAAAACTGCAGTTGTCCGAGTGTCCAGTAGGGGTAGTTTGCACAATAGAGCGGTTTCTCATTGACCCCCATGATAAACAGGCCGTTTTCACAGCATCATTAAACCTGTTTAAGACCTGGTACAAAAAAAATTCTAGTCTGTATGTTTAGGCAATATCTCCATGACAACACTGAGGGGGGTGATTTTTTTTTTTGTACCAGGCTAGTTTTTATTAAAATCTATGAATAATTGGGGCGCGGCCTCTTGAGTGACATTTAGCCACTGTCCCTCAATTCGCCCAGAGGCTAGTTGTCAAGATTAGCATGCTAACTCTGTCATCTCAGTGTTACTATAACTGACAAGATGGTTTGATCTTCGATCAACTGTACCAACTGATGGTACAAAGCAATGACTTGCAATACAGCCTACTATCGAAGTTCAGACCTCAGACCTCAATCAAAAATTGTTCTCAAAGTTGAAAATAGAAACAGAACTCCTCTGTAATCTCCACAATTTTCTGTTCACTGCATCTGTATTTGTTAAAGCTCTCCTGACAGTAGTCATAGCCTCCTACAGCTAAACATCCAATATCAATTATCTCTTCGGACAATGATCGATATTGACTACCACTGGAAGCTCTTCTGTCAAACGTTTCTCATCAATCTACTGTACATCTCCCTGCACACATGGAGAGCAAGTGAAAAGAGAGTTGGACAAGATTAGTGGTCTTATCAGGTTCATGGAAGGGCCTGTCTTTCTTTGTTGTGTGTCATAAAAAGCAGCACACCCAGTACACAATTCTCTACACTTGACACATTCATAGTTTGATGCATTCACTTGGATGACCTTGGCCAAGGCAACACCAAGTTTATCAGGGGAATGTGAAAGAATTCAAGCAGAAAACAAACAAATAAAGGAGGTAAGAAAATAACAACAAACTTTATAAGACTTTTTTACCTGTCTCTACCCTGTCTCACATTGATTGGATATAGTTTAAAATCATGGGCATGTCTCCCTTCACTCTTCAGTGTGGCTTTGTCTGGCAGTTCATGGACTGCGGTCACTGCTGTATTTTTTCGACAAAGCAGTCACACATCGCGTATCTTCTTTGTAGGCCCGTCGTCAAAGTTGTGCTGTGTCAGACAAAATTGTTTAGTAGTTACACTCCGTTTCCATCTTCAGTCTGACATTTCCTGCACTTTAACTGATTTCTAATCACAAGAGACTTCTAGTCCGAGATGGGTAGAAATTTATCCACAGTCTTACAGCTGGCAACAGCAGCGACCATAGACTGTATGGTAGCAATGGAGTGGGCTTCAGCAGAGCCCGGCGGAGCCTGTGACATAAGCATGTTGAACTTGGTTGTCATCAGCCAGTGACTGCTGTCTATGTAAACACACAGTTTGGCAACAGTGTTAGTCTAGTCTGCTATGGTGCTGATTGAATCATTGCATGTCTGTGTTTTCAATGTGTCACAATCGAGCGGCAAGCTGCAGTTCATCTCGTGGCTGCTTGAGGCTGCCTCCAAAAACAGAGTCAATCCCCATGGAGCTGTTAGCCTCCTGAGACAGCAGAGAGGTGTTGTCGTTGGTGCAATGGTACTAAACTGACTCGATGGACTCGTGTTGGTGCTTTTTGGGGAGTTATTCATGTATAACAAGACCCCTTCCTTTTGGATTGCATTTGGTAATCGTCTTGAATGGACTTTACTATGAGAGGAGCTGGTACCAGGGCCAGTAGGTAAGTCTTTAAAAACACTCTTTTTAATAAACGGGTTCTCTAACTACGTTGGTGGTGATTTGTTTTCTGTGTAGGGACTCTTCTTGTGCTACTGCAGAGGTTTGGTGTTATTTTGAGCAGTGTTAGTGGTTAAAAAATAAATTTGAATGCCTTCACCTTGCTGCCCCAAACTAATCAGTATTAGCCACGACTGGCTGTCAGCGACTCTCCGGGACATCTCCGTTAATAGTTCATACACGAAAAAAAATTGTCTCAATGGCTTATTTGATGAATGTATTTGCAGAAAAAGACCCTGGGATGACACTGGAATTTCACTTTAAAAGAGGACCCTGTAGATATAGAATCCAGCAGTCTTAACCAATGGTTACGCGCAACATTGTTATGACTAGACCTATTTCTGTATGATGTGGGACACACTGTATAAAGCTGAAATGAGTGTTCTGTATATATGTTTTTGGTGAAACTGTCTACACCAGCTGTACCAACATCTTCTCAGTATTCTAATCTACGTTGGATTAAACTACATTCAAGTAAGGACAACTGAGGCTCATCAAGTTATGATCAGTCATAATTAATTAAGTTTTTGAACAGGTCATTGTGAGTATCGCCTATTTTTTTCATGCGACATGTTCAGCAAAAAAACTTTTATCCGTTGATACCTTTCATTCAGTTATGTCTATATACTTGATGTGGAATATGTCACAAACACATATTTGTATTTTTAACTCAACATTTCCTGTTTCATATTAAAAGCCCTCTAGGGTTTCTGTGAAAAGAGTCAGTTCATTTGTTAATACATGTTGATGGCCATTATCAAAGGCAAACTCAATGTTATAAAAAATCAGAGCTGGCAGGCAGCGCTGTCTGTGTTGACAGCACACTCACAGTTGAGCAAGGTAGTGGTGATGCACAGGCAGAGGTAGGTGGAGAGGCCTGGGCCTATGCGTTTAAGCACTGTTCATTTTGCTTTGTCAAGATTTGAGAAAGATTAAAGTGACTTTTGAAATAACAGTTTGCTTGTGACAGTAGAAAGGTTACTAAATAAGCATTTAACACCTTGCTCATTTCCAAACACTCTGGATTTTGTTGCTACAGCCTTACTTAGTCTTTTATGATCAGCAATTTTCATTGTTAGCTCTGTATGCAAAATATGCAAGTACGTAATGCATAACACATACATAAGATATGATAGTTCAGTGAGTCAAGAACGTGTTGTCATAACTCTTATATCTCAAGAACGTATGTCCATTCAAGGTAACATTTTCTCCCTTTTCTGCCTCAAATATGTAGGAATGAATGAGTTTGAAAAATACATCAGATGAACGGGGGAAAAATTAATGTTAAGATGAAACTAGCACACATATAGAACCTGAAGTGCTGTGCTAACATTGACTTTTGTTTGTGTTTCTACACTCTTTCTGTGAATACCTGAAGCTGCTTCACACACACCACATAAACAGGAGGGAGGCTGCTGGCCTGCAAGCCATTCCCACTAACAAGACTCACCTATTTTACCTCCTCGCAGCAAAAAAATTCCAACAAATTCCTGCCTTTGGAAAATCAAAAAAGGGAAAGCAACAACAAAGGAACACTGCTGGCAGAGAAGAATTTATTGATTTGTCATTTATGCTAACTAGAGTTTGTAGTTGCACTAATAAACAGCTCTTCACTTTTCTTTTGTTTCAGCCCAAGTCCCACCCCTAAATTGTGTGTGTGTGTGTGTGTGTGTGTGTGTGTGTGTGTGTGTGTGTGTGTGTGTGTGTGTGTGTGTGTGTGTGTGTGTGTGTGTGTGTGTGTGTGTGTGTGTGTGTGTGTGTGTGTTCGTGTGCGTGTGTGTGTGTGTGTGTGTGTACGTGCACAGACTACTGGGGATGCAGAGATCCAGCCCTACTGTTCTCTCACCTGGGGCTTCTAACTAGCTCGAAGTGTTCGGTCATATGGCTCACAAGTGCTACAGGGCAATTACACAACTATCATTTGCAGGAGACTTTGTCTTTGATGATCTTCCTCAAACAACAATGCCGTCCTTCTCCTCATCCCCCACTGGCACTCACAGAGTGTTAATTACCAAGGCTATTACCATCTGCATCCAAACCACAACGGTGGGCTAGGATTCTGATTTAAGTTGCACAAAGTTCTAAAGAGGACTTTTAATTAGGTTGAAAATGGATATCAAGTCAGATGATGAACTGGTTTTTACTTAAGTTGATATACTTGAACATAAAACAGCCAATTGCAATGCTATGAACTGAGTGGGAAAGGATGTCGACATGAAATATGTGAAGATTACTGTACAAATCAGGCTTATGCTACAGAATCCTGTGTTAGGTGAAAAGGTAAGCAAACAGTTGCTTTAAGTTCAATTGCCTTAAACAATTCATCAAAATGTCTGGCTCTGTAGCTGCTAAATGCAAAGACAATGAGTTAATATATTTGTATTATATATTACACAGAGCTTAGGGGAACTGTGGAGGTGCTGAGTTTCTTTCTTCTTGTCACTACAATGACTCTTCACGTTATCCATTGTTGATATAAAAATGTTGATTAGTGCAGCTTTAATGTTAGGGACATGTTTGTGTTCATTCATTTATTCATTCGTTCATCTTCAACCGCTTGTCCCTGTCGGGGTCGCGGGGGGCTGGAGCCAATCCCAGCTCACATCGGGCGTGAGGCGGAGTACACCCTGGACAGGATGCAGTCTATCACAGGGCACATAGAGACGAACAGAGACAGACAACCATTCACACATACGGGCAATTTTAGAGTCATCAATTAACCTATATTGTTAGAATAGCTGGGCCGCTTCTGATTGGGTCCATTTTCAGTCATTAGTCAGGGTGGGAGCAGCTTGGGCTAGGAAAGGATCCTATGACTCAGTTAGCATCATGTCCAGTCTAACTTTGGTTGCCTGGAGATGGGCATTAGGACACCTTTACCATAGAGCCGTTTGCTATTAATGTACCTGGGAAGACCAAGGAAGAACTCTCTTGCATACGAGCTGAACCGCCTCTCCAGTTTGTCCACCTTCCACACTGAAGCTTCATATAGGGGTCTGTGGCCATATGAGAAGTGGAAGTAGCTCAAACTGTATGCAAGTGCTTCAACTTTCCAAGGACTATGGTCCAGTCGATGCTCTCAAGGCCTCTCATGGGATCTTTTTTCAGGTGGTCTAGTTGCTCAGAACGGATGTCACCCATGGCCCAATTTTAGAGTCTGGCATTTGGTAGTCTGCTATTTAGGGGTTAATGGATGACAAAACAGTAACACAGGTATTCTCATACAAGTCAGTTTTGGCAACCCTGGACAATGTTGTAACAAGGGCCTAGATGACCTGGTGAGGAAGCCCAGGTCTATGGTGGTCAGAAAGGGCAAAATCACCAGTAAGGTTACCTTTAAAGTGCAAGGAGATGAAATCAAATGATCCAAAGCAGTTGAGTGAGGGAATTTATCCAGGGTCTTACCAAACTAACTACCAACCAGGAAGATAACATGGAGTTGTGGAGATATAGAACCTTTCAAACTGTGCAAAAACACCAACAATTGACTTTAGAGATGGCACTCCCTCACATAATCCTTTCATGGTTAAACAAATGATTTATCAGAAGCTCTGTGCTGGCTTTTGTTATGCACACATGTAATGTGGACTTTTACGGGGAAATGTAATTAGTAAAGTTATGGCAAATAAAATGATGATCTCTATAAGGCCACCAGACCAACTGATAACATTTTCATAGTGTCACCTTCAGTCAGAAAAAGGTTGTAATCGTTCCAATAAAATGCTGGGTAAACAGGGTTATGCTTGGTTTACCTTTCATTATAA
Source organism: Echiichthys vipera (assembly GCF_963691815.1). Lineage (NCBI taxonomy): Eukaryota > Metazoa > Chordata > Actinopteri > Perciformes > Trachinidae > Echiichthys > Echiichthys vipera. The sequence continues at coordinate 6,099,441 of NC_139836.1, read as the reverse complement.
AACACAGGCACACACAGGCACACATCCACACACTTCACTTTGTCACCTCGATGCCAAGAACAGATATGCCCAAGTTTTGTTTTTTTAGGCTGAGCACATCCCAAGCACAGTGGGAATGCATTATTCAAATAGATCTTTGTTACTCCTCCAAGATGATTGTGGCACAATCAGCCATGAAATAAGTTTGCTGTTTTTAAAAGTGTTATTCTCCCTCCAGGTCTCTCAGGTGTAGCTTTGTATTCAGGTCGTCTTGCATGCGCCAAAAATCAATCTCAATCAAAGGTGGCGAGGAGTTTATCATAAATTATCATGAAAAGGGTTCCCACTCAGTAGATGCTTAATTACAATCTCATTTGAATAAGTTTGCATATTAATGAGTTTGGAATGAAAATGGTTTGTGGGGTTTGTGATGGGGGGCCGCGGGGTAACCCACGGCGATAATGACGGTCCTTTAAATGTATGCGATATTATTGCTGGTATTGCTAGAGCCGCACACTTCTCGTCTCTCTCTCTCCACGTACACACAGTGTACATATGCAAACACACAGCCATATGCTTAAACACATTTGCAAAGAGACACACGTTCACACACACACAGGCAATGCACACATTAGTGCGAGCACACGCACACTCAGGGGCGTTATAATATGATTAATGGGGGAGTGTCTCTGACATTAATAAACTATAACCAAATTAAAGACTTCATTAGTCTCAACTTGGGCCCAGTGTTTGGTCACACAGTGAATCAGCGCAGTGTGATATTTGCCTTCAATTACTTTTGCTTTTTCTTTTCTTCCCTTCCACACATAACTTTACTTTGCAATAAAGTTCTCTGTTATGGATATGCTGATATCGGTGAAGAGCTAATTTAGAATTTTTGAATTGTCACATTCTGCAAAGTCTGGAAGAAGAAGAAGAATAATCCCTTTATTAGTCCTGCAACGGGGAAATTCGATTTTTTCACTCTGTTATTGTTATTCATGTTACACACACACAAGCCCGAAATACACACACATGCACAGATAGGACCTATATACATGCAATTAATGGAGAGATGTTAGAGCAAGGGGGCTGCCAGTGACCAGCGCCCCGAGCAGTTGGGGGTTCGGTGCTTTGCTCAACAGCACCACGACAGTGCCCAGGAGATGAATGGGCACCTCTCCAGCCACCAGTCCACGCTCCATTCATGGTCCACACAGGGACTCAGCCAAGTCACCTATGGACTGAGCTACTGCCGCCCAATGTGTGTGTGTGTTTGTGTGTGTGTGTGAAATGGAGGTTTGGAGATACTGATATTCACCTCACAGGTCAGGGAAGGGATATGTCACTTGAAATCAATATAAGGTATCAAGTTGTGGACATTTACAGTCCAAAACTTACAGGGAGCCACAAGTTATATAACCAAAATAAATCAAGAGATATTTTTAAAAGCAATATTATAGTTACTATCCCCTTGCTTTATTATTCTGTGAAATTCATTTGCCCACATTTTTTATACTTATAAATGATTCTCTTTTCTCTAATTTCCATTGGTGAACTAGCATCATTTCAGCAAATAGTGGTGATGTTAGTAAAAGCTTGTACAGGATGTTTCCACTTCACATATTGTCACTGCCCAGGGAAAGTAATGTCCGTGTAAACTTTTCATGAATTTAGAGGATTTTCTTGAGAGGGGGTAAAAAGCACATTACTCTAGGGGCAATTTAATACACAACCGTTTTGTCAATTTTCTCATTTCTCAATCCTTAAAAGGCGGGGCAATAAGATGAACGTAAACATGCACAGCAACGTTTCCATGAAGCCATAAAAGGAGCATTAGGAACAAAAAGATTCTGGGTCTTTTTCAACCTATAAAACACCATTTAAACCTTTAGTTTTCTGTCAAGAGCTACTTGAACTCTTCACGTAAGTCAAATCTTTAAATCATTAAAAATGCAGGTACGGGGGATCCAAACTTTCTCCTTTGATCTAACTTCCCAAAAATGATCAGGGTGAACTTCACATCGTGCACCTGGGACATCCAAATTCTCTTTGTTCAGTAGGAGGATGCCATCTGTATGACATAATCCAACTTCACAACGCAAGATGAACGTAATGCTCCTTAAAACAAGATCGCTCTGTTCCTGCAAAAATAATAATACAAAAATGCACATCCTTTGCCAGTGCTCATTGAACACTGAACACTGGGTATATATATATATTTCTGAATATCCACTCTGGTCAGCACCCATACAGAGACTTAAAGAGTTTATCCCTGCTGCTCATCTGTGATAACCCACTTACCTGCTACTCTGTGGGGAAATAACTCAACCAATTGGGAAGAAAGTTGAGACTCAGAGCACCCGTCATCAGTGTCTAAGATCTGGGCTTTTGATCTCTGAATTTATTCAAATGCCAAGTGTCAATGGTACATTCCTCCTCAGATGAATGTTGATTCATGTTAAGAAACAAATCTGGAATTTCTTGGATAGAATATAGATTTTGGGACTGGTACAGACTGGTACAATTAGCTGTAGAACAAGTCAGGATGAATGCTCTTCCCAAAGAGGAAAGGCTATGTTTGTTTTGTGATTTAGGTGAGACTGAAGATGGATTGCATTTTCATTTTTTCTGGCAACATGTGTTACGTTCTTTTTAATTCCACACTCCATGTAGCATTTAGAAGCAGCAATAAACACTTAGCATAATACAATGTAGTTGTAGCAAATATGAGGACATTTGATGTTTTTACTAATGTGTTTGTCAATGGTTATAACTTCTTTTGTGAATATCTGAAATGTAAGCGGTGTATAAACAGTAAATGAATGATTGATAACATAGTATGACACAGCTGTGATCCTATTTAACGATTTGATTACACTCATGAACACATCCTCACAGCATGTGATAAAAAATGTATTAACCGCTGTTTAACAACTCTTAAAAACCACGCTTGTTTTTAACTTTGGGGGAATATATTTTTTAGCTCATCAAATTGGTTTTAAATGATTTATTGTTCTTAAGAAGTAAAATATGCTAATCCTTGAAAAAATGAAACTCACCAAATTTGGATATATTTTGTTTTCTTTGGACAACAGTGATGTGCCAATCATATAATAATATAAACTTTGTATGGGATTACAATTGAGCTATAGCATATAAGTAGTTATAGTTGTTGACACATTTTAACTTAACCAACTTACCCTTAAAAATTATCCTTAGCTCTGCTTCCACCTACAATATATTGTGTTATAACCCATTTGTTTACATAAAGCTGAGTAAACACTCTATGTCTGCAATGGGAATTATAAATGACCGTACTCATTTCACCGCACAGCACAAACACCCACAAAAATATGTCAAAATATTGACTACTGACTACTGATTTGAAGAATTTCAACAAATTCGATTGTCTTTCTGACATTTTCCCGCTTTCCTCCTTATTGCTGAGGGTATCCTAATTCAGGTTGCAGTAACGTTAGCTCACATGCACAACACTCACTTCAGGCATCACTGCGTCTCTGTTATAAAAAATGCTTTTAAAATGCATCCAAAATAGCCAAACAAGTAATTTGCATGTAACTTCAATTGGAAATAAAAGAATGACAGAACAAACAGTGTAAAAATAAAAAATATAAATATATACTGGTTCTGATAGTGACAAAGGTTGTGCCAGATCCAATCAAATAGGTGCCGGTCCCAATTTGGGAGGTCCAACCCAAATTAAGCCCTCGTGTTAATGTTGTTTAACAGTGCAAAAGCCAAATTTGACATAATTTATGGGTCACAACAAACTAACATACATGTAAACTGCACTGATTTTTACGCATATATCATCCCCGCTTTGTGCAGAATCATGAAGTCATGGTGGGAATAAAATGTTTTAACTTCAACAAAAGTTAATATAGATTGATTTAAAGATGAATCTTACAAGGTGAGTAAAATGAGTAAAGGTGCTTCCATCCTGTGCTCCATCCCTGCTCATTAGCCCCACTATGAGAACAAAATAAGTGCACTATAAACATTATATAACACTATAACACAGCAGACTCCACACAATGCTTTCAGTAGAGTGTCACTTTTGTTCTCTATAGGAAGCATGTTTATTGGAGCTCAGTTGTTGTGAACAACGCGCTGTTTCCCCTAAAACAGAACAATACAGCTGTATGTGTTCAACAGGACTCCAACACTGCCTGGGAGACCTTGGGCTTTCAAGAAAGCGAGAAATACAGGCAGCAGAGGGAGGAAAGTGTGCCGTGTCCAACCCCATGAAGGAGATGATCATTCATCCTTGATGCAACAGCAGGGACTAGTGGTGAAAGAGGGCAATGTACGCCGACTTTCCTCCTGTTCCTCCTGTTCCTTCTGTTCCCATTTCCTTTTCATTCTCGTCATCTTTGTTTACCTCTCCTCTCGTTCTCAATCACTCCCCTGTTGTTTCTGCTCTTTTTCCTCCTCATTCCTCCCATATTCACCTCTCAGACTTGACCTTTTCCTCTGTTTGCAAGATTATTATTACGGCTACAATTATTACAGATTACACCAAGGAAAGGGGTGTTAGTGTGTGTATGTGTGTGTGTGTGTGTGTGTGTGTGTGTGTGTGTGTGTGTGTGTGTGTGTGTGTGTGTGTGTGTGTGTGTGTGTGCATGAACACACTCACACACACACACACACACACACACACACACACACACACACACACACACACACACACACACACACACACACTAAGCAGCTTTTTATTAGATCTGTAGCCTACAATAGCACATATTGACTTCTCATATCACCTAAAGGGCAACACCCATGAAATAGGGGAATTATATTTCTATTGTTTTTTATTGAGTATGCACGTGGGAATTGCTTCCCCCCCTTTCTCCTGCAGTAGCTAATTTTACACATCATTTTATATAAGCTGTTAGGAGGAAATTAATTTAAAAAATATCACTTTTACCTTCTTACCTTTTACCTACCCACATGGTTCAGGTAGTAGCTTTGACCTGACAGGGAACATTTTACATTTTCTTTCCCTGTTTCTTTTTCTTTTTTAAACAGCTCGTTTTTGAAAAATCAAGCATGCTTCCCCTCGTTTTTCTTCCATCAGCCTTTGTGCTTCTTGACACACAGAAACATAAATCATCATATTTGACTGTGTAACTCACAGCGTGTTGATGAGAAGAAGCCAAAAAGATGGGAGGTGGAGAGTGTTCAGCTGTGTGAAAGAATCTCAGCTTAATCAGAGCTGAGGGCAAGCAGATTAATTACACCACGACTTATACACACAACACCTAAAGTACACGCTTCATGTTCACACACACACACACACACACACACACACACACACACACACACACACACACACACACACACACACACACACACACACACACACAGAGAAGTAGACACCGGTGGCCTTGGCTAATAAAGACAGCATGCTAATGAGCAAGTGTAGCCCCTGTAAAAAAAACACACACAAAATAATTCAGAAAGTCATTTTGATCTGTGAGTAGAGACATTAAGTCTCCATTAAAGGCAACAAAAGAAACGCATCATGCTTCTTCAACATTAGAAGCTAAAGGGAGACATGTGAGATCACAGACAGATTGTCATTAAGGACGTCATGCGACATCCTCGCACATGCCAACACTCGTCATGTTTGCACTCATGCACACATGATCACAATGACAGCAGTACACACACAGAAAAGTAGACATGGGCTGCCCTCACACTGTACAACAAAAGGAGAGGAGGTGAGAGAGAGGAGAAGACAACAATGAAAGATTAAGAGGAGGAGTAGGAGAACGAGAAGGGAGGGGTCCTCTAATAAATCAGAAAAACACGTTTGTTTGGTGACGGACTCAGGCTGAGCTTTTATGAGTGTACTGTGATACTGCAGCGCGCTGCATGAATACAAAATCTTTACTGTTAAATATCCATGCTCAGCATGGTCACCATGATGGGACGGGGCTGAAGCAAGCATAGGCTTACTACACACAGAGGAAACTCTTCTTTTAAAGGGTCAGTTGACCAAAACTACAAAAGAATGTATTTTCTCACTTAAGTGATATTTAGCAGTCATTTGACGCAAGTCATATAGTCCAAGTCTAAAGGGTCTCATGTCATTTTCGCTTGAGCAAGTCAAGTCACAAGTTATGTTGGATTACGTCAAGACTTTAGTTAGAGCTAAAGTTGGTAACTTTCGATGAAAAATATGTTGTTTTTTATATTTACTGAAATTGTCATTTTCACATTACTATAGATATTATTATAGTTACTGTTAGTTTGTTTGTTACTCTCTGTCTGTCTGTCTTTGTGTCTGTCTTTGTCTCTCTCTGTCCATCTGTCTGTCTTTTCTCTCTTTCTCTCTTATTTTCTTCCTCCTCTCAACACGTATGTCCGTTCCTGTCTGTTATAGGGAAGGTTTTCGTTGCCACCGTACTCTACGGGGGAATTGTTGGGTCTATGTAAATCATAAATAAGTCATAGAGTGTGGTCTTTACCTACTCTCTAAAGTGTCCTGAGATAACTTTTGTTATGATTTAGCACTATAAATAAAATTGAATTAAATTGAATCCTGACATGCACATCAACATATGTGAAAAAAACATGTGGCTCTGTCTCCACTTTCTGCTCTCTGTCTGCTTCTAATGGCATCCGGAAGATTCCACCACATCCGACACTCAACCAATCAGAGCCGAGCGTTTGATCTGACTTGGGACTTGACTTCCCTTAAAGCTGAAGTCAGTAACTTTATTTGAAAACCAATTTTTTTTCATATTTGCTGAAACGGTCACTATATCCTGACAGCACAATAAGACAAACGATCTGTGAAAAGTCGTAGCTCTACCTCCATCTGCTGTTCCCGGTCTTCTCCTAATGGCATCTACTAGAGTCCACCGCACCATAACAACAACCAGTCAGAGCCGAGGAGTCTCTGGCCCATTGTCAATGACTGGTGCTGGACTCTGAAACACGGCCGGACAAACTTTCTCAATTTACAGGTAAACAGTACACTAAAATGTTTTGTTTCTAAAAACCCTTTATGCAAGAAAGAGGCAAGACAGTAACAGGATCTTGATTCATATTTCATCAGCACTGTCTAGTTTCACAGTTTGATCAAAGCTCAGACCAGTTATTTACACTGTCAGAGACCCCTTGGCTCTGATTGGTTGTCAGTTGGATGCGTTGGAATCTAGCAGATGTAATTAGTAGCACACAGGGAGCAGCAGGTGGAGGTAGAGTTGCATGACTTTTTCACAGATCGTCTCATTTTGCTGTCAGAATGTAGTGACAGTTTCAGCAAATATGAAAAAAATATATTTTTCAAATGAAGTTACAGACAGTTGGCAAGTCAAGTCACTTGCCTGCATTATCTAGTCTTTATAAGACAAGGTAATAGCATTCTCCGAACCCATCAGCTATCAGTCTGACGCACATTTAGGCAAGGCAAGGCACCTTTATTTATATAGCACATTTCATACCAAGGCAACTCAATGTACATAAAGACAAAACATTTTTTTTAAAACAGCATAAAAACAACAAAAAACACAGTTAAAAGCAGGAGCAAAGAAGAATAAAAAAAGTAAAAGAAAAGAAAATGGATAATGTTTAAAGTTATTAAAAAGAGCTCAGCTATAAGCACATGAAAAGAGAAATGTTTTTAACCTGGATTTAAAAGTACTCACAGTTAGGGCTGACTTCAGATCTGCTGGTAGTTTGTTCCAGTTGTGTGCAGCATAACAGCTAAATGCTGCTTCATCATGTCTAGTTTGAACTCTGTGCTCCACTATCTGACCTGAGTCAGTAGATCTCAGAGCTCTACTGGGTTTATACTCTACTAACATGTTCTTCATGTATTCTGGACCAAAACCATTCACTGATTTGTAAACCAGTAGCAGAACTTTAAACTCTATTCTGTAGCTGACTGGGAGCCAATGGAAGGTCTTAAGAAATGGGAAGATGTGATCTGATCTCCTTGTTCTGGTTAAAAACCCGAGCCGCAGCATTCTGAATGAGGGTGGAGTCAGGTCAGAAGACCGTTACAGTAGTTGAGTCTATTGGAGATGGAAGCATGAATCACCTTCTCCATTTTGCCTCCAGACCAAGACTTCCTCTTATGAACGGCATTCTTTGTAAATGGTCCCATTAGCAACTTGAATCGGAGTTAAGAGACAACATCTCTATAAACCTCTGTTTATATATGAATGCAAACAATAATAAATAATACCAATAAAAAAAGCAAAATCTTTATCAGATGATAGTCGATGGATTTTTGATTGCAGTTTGGCCAAGCCCCCACCACAGCAACTCCCTGGTTGATCCAATACAGAAGTGTCAAAAACTGCAGTTTCTCATTGACCCCCCATGTTAAACGTTTTTACAGCATCATTAAACCTGTTTAATCCCTGGTATCGTAAACTAAATATGTTTGAGTTTTGGACAAAACAAGATATTTGAGGACGTCATCTTGGACTTTAAAAAACACTGATCAACATTTTTCACAGTTTTCTGACACTTGTGGTCGAGCGAGGGAGAGAGCTGGCTGTCTGCGATCCAATCAGAGAAGGAATGATCAGTAACAGTTGTTCAGTGGCAGTAAATGTACAGTGTAGGTTTCAGTTTGTGTCTGAATAAATTCTGCAGCTCCTCAAGACCCACGTAAAGTTCACGTGTTTTGCTTCTCAACAACGCAACAATACAAAAAGAGCATGGGTAGTAGCAGGAGTCAGTTGGACTCACAAAAATTGAAACACTGGAGAGGAAACGAGAGGACGGGGAAGCAAGCACATGAAGGTCTTTACAGCGAGGAACTCGGAGTAGAGCCGCTGCTCCCTTGCGTTGAAAGGAGCCAGTTGAGGTGGTTCGGGCATCTAGTAAGGATGCCCACTGGGCACGTCCAGCTGGGAGGAGGCCTCGGGGAAAACCCAGGACCAGGTGGAGAGATTATATGTCCACACTGGCCTGGGAACGCCTCGGGATCCCCCAGTTAGAGCTGGTTAATGTGGCCCAGGAAAGGGAAGTTTGGGGTCCCCTGCTAAAGCTGCTGCCCCCGCGACCCAACCCCGGATAAGCGGATGAAGATGAGATGAGATGTATTAGAGATGACTCACCAACACCGGTCAGAAATGCAGAACTTCAAAAATGAAGTCAGACGAACATATTGGGATAATGTTCTGGATACTATCAAACATCTTATATCTAAATTCACCAAAAACATTCCTTATAAACATCGAAAAAAAAACCTTGCCCTGGTTTAACACCACATTATGGCAACTTATTAAGGAAAAGGATAAATTCCAAATTCCAGTTGATACTTCTAAGACTTATGTAAATGCTATAATTATCTCAAATCTGCATTTCTGTATGCTGGTCCCAGGCTAATACGACTGCCTTGAAATCCATTAGATCACTTCACAAACAAGCTATTAAAGTTTTAGACAAAAGATCAATGCAATACCACCACTGTGCCATACTGGGCAAGTATAATATGCTTAGCCTTGATAATCTCATATTGGATACTAATATGCGCCTTATACACAAAATAATTCATAATGCTGCTCCACCACCTTTGAAAGAATTTGTCCATCTTTGCTCTGAACGAACGGGCTGAGCTACAAGATCCATCACAAAGGCAGATTGTAGCCTTTCCAAATCGGAGCACTGCATTTGGACAATCAGCCTTCTCCTTTAGAGCTACTAAGACATGGAACACTCTCCCAAGCATTCTAAAAAATGTTCTCACATGAGGTAAAAAAAAAAAAGGATATTAAGAAATCAGTTTTGTCGGCACTAATTCAGCACTAATCATCAATCTGTACTCAGTATTTCTTCACATGGCCATAACTTCCATGATACTCATTTACTTTACGCTGTGTGTGTGTGTGTGTGTGTGTGTGTTTTGTTGTGTGTGTGTGTGTGTGTGTGTGTGTGGATGTGGGTGTGTGTGTGCACATTCGTAATCTTGTTTTTACCTGCCCAGGGACTGCAGATGGAAATTAGCTTTTAGTTAGAATCTGGTACAAATCCTCTTTTTACACTATGTAACCAATGACCTTTGTACATGGTCCCTGAAACAAATAAACTAAATAAACTAAACTAAACTAATTTAGCCCATAGTGTGCAGTGATTTGAATGTGCCCTGTTCAGAGCAGCCAGGTGGTGCAGCACTATCCTATTAAGGGAAACAATAGAAGTTACATCTTTCAAAATGAGAAAGCCTTCCATCAAAATGCAGTGTGAGTACAAAGCTAATTCAGAAGGTATGTACAGTATTTACACAAGAGTATTTCTCCATTTTCACTCACGCACGCACTCTCTCTCTCTCTCACACACACACACACACACACACACACACACACACACACACACACACACACACACACACACACACACACACACACACACACACACAGTCTTTGGTGCATCAGAATGATTGAGATTGCCCTGGCAGAGGTCCAAACCTTGTTTAGGGTTTAGCCCATGCTGAGAGGAGAGCAGAAGCAGAAAGTGATATACTTCATCCTGGCTCTCATTAGACAACTCGGGGAACACGTCAAACTGCAATTTGTTTCCCTTGCATCCAATAAACAGCTCATTCACCGGTCAATCAGTCACCACAGCGGCTAGTCAGATTAAACCCAGCGGAGGTTGACAGAAAGAAAAGAAAACCGGAGGAGAAAGAGGTTTAGAGGAGAAACGAGGAGAGGACAGCTGAGACAAAGAAACAAAGACAATAATACTATACATGGGAAATATCTGGTCCTGTTTACTAGATAGGTGATGAGAACACCACCTGGTGGGTCATACACTGTAGTGTTTCACACTAACACATTAGAACATAATGGCACGACGTTGTGTGTAATGATAGGACACGACAATATCTGGAATGAGAAAACCTTAATGCAAAATCATTTGAAAACATATTTATGTTGCTAAATGTGTCAGTATACAGGACTAGTACATTTGGTGATGCACAGCTAAAGATCATTGTGCAGTGGTTGTTCAGTAGTGTATTTGTCCCAAACAGTGCAGTACGCTCTGTCACACATTGATTAGGTATAGGTCTTATCATGTACACAATATATAAGTCATAGAGTGTGGTCTATACCTACTCTGTAAAGTGTCCAACTTTTGTTATGATTTGGCACTGTAAATAAAATTGAATTGAATTGAATATAAATCTAAAGGGAGAGAGTATCAACCAGAATGCTTTGTCAATAGTGTCAGACTGTTTCTGTAAGCACTATAGCATTAAAGCATGGTGGAATCAGCAAGCTAGCTAACTTGCCAGCCAGTCAGCCGAACAAGTAAAATTGAACAACTAAATGCTTCGTCCACACACTCTTGTCACAGCAATAGAAAGCACATTACTATCAGCAGATGAGTGACAAATTTGCACTTTTTCTGTAATGAGTGTGGCATGACAGAAGGTATGGTGGAATTAGCAAGATATTTAGCTTAGCTAAAATTAGCTGAACAAAGTTGTCTCACATATCTGCATTGCATCCAGCCAATCACAGCACAGTAGGGCAGGACTAGGCTGAGCACTCTTGATCTCGGCCTGCACAGTTAAAGTGTAATTTACACACAAATATAAATATTTTTTCATGGATAAACTATTAACAGAGAAATCCAAGAGAGTCACTATCAGTCGGACGTGGGTAACAGTGATTAGTTCGGTGGAGTATGGTGAAGGCATTAAAACAGCTTTTTAACCACTCATACTGCTCAAAATAAGACCAAACCTCTGCAGTAGCATGACAAGAGTCTCTACACAGAAAACAAAGCACCAATGGGTGCCTTCCTTTTGGATTGACTCTGGTAATCTACATGAATGGACTTTACTATGAGAGGAGCTGGTACAGGGGCGAGTAGGTAAGTCTTTAAAACATTTTTTTAATAAACGCTGCGTTCACTAACTACATTGTTGGTGCTTTGTTTTTTGTGTAAGGACTCTTCAAATGCTGCTGTAGAGGTTGGGTGTTATTTTCAGCAGTATTAGTGGTTAAAAAAAGTACTGCCCCGAGCTAATCAGTGTTGGCCACGGCCAGCTGTTAGCGACTCTCCTGGATTTCTCTGTTAATAGTTGTTACACCAAAAAAACTGTCTCAATGGGTTATTTGACGTACATAATTGCAGAAAAAGACCATTGGATGATTTTGCGCTGAAACCACTTTAAGCATGATGTGGAAAAACAAAGCCTCCAGGAAGTGTGCCAATTTGAAATAGTGGCCAAATGCAGGAATTGCAACTACCGGTCACGTGATGCAATGGGGCCCAAAAATACATTTTCCCATTAACTTACATGATGAAAGAGACACCTGTAACTCGGTGGATACATTTTTCAAGTGTCACAACGCCCTGCTACATTACCCGTTTCACTATCACAATTTGATCCACAACATTTGGAAAGATAACATTTGGAGAGATCCACACAATTAAATCATTTAATTCCCATTCAAGTTAGCAGAGCGTTGAACTGGAAGTAGCTGACTCGGCCGTTGGAATTCTCCAGTGTGCCTGCTCTACAGACCAGTAGAAGTGGTGCTGATCATCGGGGTCATTTCATACCCTGCAGTTGAAATTCTTTTGGTTTCATGCACCCTGAGCAACTTTCATAAGAATGAGGAAAAGAAAATTCCATAATGACCATCTGTATGAATCGGATTTAGGACCACATATGAAAATGACCCAGATCTGATTGAATCATCGGATTTCTGTGTCCATGCTAAAAAATCTGATCTCTGCCACAAGAGTTGACATTGACAGATTTGAGCTTCATTTGCCTGTAATGGGACTTTAGTCTAATAGAACTTGAGTCTGTTTTTTGGCAGTTTTTCAAGCTTTTCTTATATAGGACAGACAGGAAATGGGGTGAAAGAGAGAAGGGGAGACATGCAGCAAAGGGCCGCAGGTCAGAGTCGAAACCCACGGCCGCTGCCTCGAGGACCTTCAGCCTCTTTACATGGAGCGACTGCTCTAACCACTCACCACCGGCCGCCCCGAATCTTCTTTTTTTCCCTCTTTCCCAGACACACAGTGTGTTTCTTATATGACTTAACATCACACACAACTCAACGTTGAACACAAAAGCAGCTACGGTAAAGAGACCAGTGCAGTACAGAAGACACACATATGAATGTGTGTCTGGACATGTGTGTATTTGAGTGTTTATAGAGGTGTGTTTGGGAAGCAACACATTTGTATATAGGTGTGTTCTTGTATGTGTTATTTGTGTTTGTTTGTTTGTATGTTTATGTGCAATGGAATTTGAAATCTGCGTTGTGTGTGTTGCTGCATGTGTGTGGGTGTGGGTGTGTGACGGCTGTTGTCCTTGTCAGAACACCTGCTGTCTCCTCCCCTCCTCTCTCTTCTCCATCCTTTCTTTCGACACTTCATCATTCTCACACACACACACACACACGCACGCATGCACGCGCACACACACACACACACACACACACACACACACACACACACACACACACACACACTGCAGGGGACTTCCCTTTCATGTCATGTCACTTCTGTATATAGTCAGATGGATGCAGCACACTCCTGCAAACCATACATTGTAACATCCAATACATACACATTGAGGCCCTAAACACACACACAGACACACACACACACACACACACACACACACACACACACACACACACACACACACACACACACACACACACACACCGTTTCCCTGTATTTTCTATTCTTGTGCCAACTTCTTTGCCTGTTTTTTCACCTTCCGCCTTCCTCCCACTCCCCCTCCATTTTTCTCTTTTGCTCCCCGACTCCTCCATCCATCCTTCCATCTCCCTCCCTCTCTCATTACCTTAATTAGATCCAGCAGATGAACATCGTCTAGTCTGTTGGGGAGGAGGCTAGGCCTCGGTGATGCAATAAGGCTCATTTGCATCGGCAAAGTTAATTGCGGGAGCGGAGCAGGTGTATGGCAATAATGATCATCACACATGACACTCACCTATGACTAGCGCCGTACGTGACACACACACACACACACACACACACACTGACACATGAATGTAGCCACGTGCTATGAAATGTGCATATTAGGTTTTAAGCACGCACACACATGCACCAGGAAATGAGAGACATCTCAACACACACATACACACATGCACGTATGCAATCATCTCTCGTCGTTTTTATTTCCTAACTAATCCCCAAATTCCTTCTGGTAATATCTATTGGAAGATGGCCACAGACATTCATATTCCAATGACACCCAATAGGCAAGTGAAGTATCAGTAAAATATGAAGAGCACATACACATAACACACACACATGAAAAAGAGTGGATATAAGTCTGGCATGCTGCGTGTGGGACACAAACAGGGTGTTGAACAGAGATCAAAAACACGAGAGAGAACTGTATTTTAAAGAGAACTGTGGTGTACATTTGTCTTTAAACACACGCCCAAATGACTATGATTCTCCTTGATCACTTTCATCTTTACTTAGCTGGAACGGCTAACGCTAACGGCTAACAGCTAACTGTAACTGTCAGTCAAACTCGTCTTCAATACTTGTTTTTATCGTGTAACTTTCCGGAGTGGATGGGTTCAAACAGGCTCAAACAGACTCCTGTAGGCTACTGAGCCGGGTCTGTCAGCAAGACTGGTGGAATAATTTTTTGTTGATACGACTACAGTCTTGAGACACTAGATGGTGGTGTTCCGCTCATTCTCTATATTCAACCTTAAATGGTAGGAAGACCAGAGTGGCAGAGTTTAAGATGTCTTATTGGATGGTTAGTGAACTTTATTAAGCACATCATTAATAGAATATGCAACTGAACAAAATTGAGGTGATGCTGTTATGTTACAATTTAACCAACAGTGAGCTTAGAGTTATGATTGCTTTATTCCTTCAGAACAGCAACATCACTGATGAATTCAGATAATATCACCACAAAGTGGTGCAGCAAAATTCATCCGTGCCTCCTCCTCCTCCTCCTGAAATTGGTGCAAGAAGCTAGATGACTACTAATCTTTATAAACACATTCTGCATATGAATGCAGAACCTGTATACAACGGATCTAGAGTTGGGTAGCGGAAATATTGACCAGTCATGTTTGAGCAGGCTTTGGTTCCATGCAGGTACAGGTATACAGTAATATATAAAGCAAAAGGGGAGAAAAACGTTGGCTGAAATGTAATCTTGGGACACATCGGCTATCGCCTGGTGAAGATCTAGCTTTTCACTAGCTTTCTGTTATTATTTATAACTCCATTCTCACGTCTCAAGTTGCTAATAGCTGCTCTGAAGAGTAAGTCTTGGCCGGATCTCTGCTGGCTACACCGAATAGCCTGAAATATTGTCACTGTTTAATATACAGTGTTTGACATTGATTGTACAGTAGTCCAGCAAAGGCTACTGCTGGGGTACGGCAACACCATTTGGACAAACCCCGCACATTACTGCAGTACACGTAGAACCGGCTGTAATACTGATGGTAATTTGTTATGTTTATTTATGATTATGATTACGTTTGCTAATGATTATTTTGGACGTCTGGGTGCTAAACATCTAGCATCACTGTCAAGAAAGTAAACTTGATGGGTTTATCATCCCCGTCTGACCTGAATAATTTATAGACCTTGAAGTGTGGATCACACGTCTGTGTTGCCAGGTTGAGAGCTTGGCAATACGGCTCACACTTGTGTGTTGTCAGCTTGGGTGGACAGGGTGGTGGTGGTGGTGATGGTTACACCTACACTCACGGTGTGAGATGGATTTTGCTGTGCATATTTAACACTACTGGGTTCAACACTGTACCGAGCCATATTTAGATGCACTGAGGTGTGGCACCCCTCACTTAAGAAGCAGAGTTTAAACTTCAACAGGAAAAAAGGGCAGAGAGAACATGTCCAATTAAATGTGGATACATTGGAACGTACAGTATATGTATCGCATTTTTCACTTTTAAGTGGAATTCAGCACTTTTGAACAAATTCACAACTCCCAACAGTCAAACCCTTAACGACCTTAACGATGCGTTGTCAAATATCAAATAAAAGCATAAATCCCTCTCCAACACAGCATCGTCCTCACAGCTGCTTTACTGTGGAAATGGAATCTTCCATCTTTACCACTTCTATTTTTTATTTTTTTTAAACTGTTGTTTTTTCGTTTTTGTCTTCTAGTGATTTGAGTTTTTTGTTATCATAACTAGAAAATGAAAAATCAAATAAAACGCCTTGTAATTCAATTTAAAACAAAAATCAAATAACCACTCATTTTTTTTTTTTAATATCCGTTTGTGAATTGAAAATTGAATGACCAAAAGATACACGGACCCTACAGGGTGAGTGAAAATAATTCATCCGGGTGGGTTGCAGGTGGGTACAGGATTACGGCTGCAAGCGCCACTTTGTAACTGTAGATTATAAATATATGAATGTAATGTGCCAGGACATTATGCAAACTTGGGAGAGTGATTTGAAAAACAGGATGTCGAGGGCACGTAGAGGGATCAGGTCATCTCAACTGTGACCCAAGTTAGGAAACAGCCAACATCAATTCCAGTAAGAGGTGAATGGATGAATGCCAAAACAGTGCTGAGAAAGGGGTTGTTTGTTAAGTCGTGACGTAACGCCCTTTCAAAATATGATTTCCCGGTCTGTTTTGTTTCAACAGAGTGTTTGGAACCAGAAATTGTATTTTGAAAGGGTGTTACACCAGGCTTAACAGCCGGATAGTTACTCGGATCAAATAGCTCATCATGAGGCATGTAGGCATTTCTATTACTGTAAGCACTGAAAGTACCATACACAACAATGGGAGCCCCCAATTGTTATAGGATATTAGGCACACTGCTTTAAAGTTATATGTGATACACCAATCCCACTTTTTTTTCAAGTCAAGGCTTAAAAACGTTGTCTTTTCAGGGACTTGTTTGGAGCACGTTCCACTCATGTCCACAGTCTGTTATGACAGGAGAGATGAGCTGTTCACCCAAAAACACTCATTTAAAAAGTGCTATCCTTTAAGCACAAAAAGCCAAGCTACATGACTGTATACCCAGGAAATACAACAGCGGGCCAGTGTTGTGTTGCAGTTGAGGCATTATGGAGGGGAAGCGTGGAGTTGCTGCAGCCCGTTGTTTGTGTGAGAATTTGAGAATTGACAAAGTGAAAATGTGATGATCACGCCAGATGGCGAGTTTTCCATGTCACTTCAAAGAGGCAGGGACGCCGCTTTGTAGGCATTCTGCCGACTGCTTCTCTTTTCATGTGAGGGTCAGAGGGCCAGCGATGCTCTGTCTGAGCCTCTTCATTAGACTCCTATTTCATTCATTATAGATTGTGGTTTTAATTGTCTCCAGGTACCGTACACATATTGCATTTCTGGCTGAGTTGCATTTTGCTTTGCGTCAACACCTTGCTTTGGAGACAAATGGTGGAATTTATTTGAAAAAGTCTTTGCACAACCAAGGACTTTTCTCACTAGTTGGTATGGCATCTGGTGAGGTAAACAAACTGAGAAAGTGTTTGCTTTTTCAGAACAATTGACAGCTTGCTGATTGTTACACTAACAGTCCAGTATGGATGTGTGGGCATTTCTGTCACATTCTGAACCTGTCACATTCAAATGATCTGCAAAAAGACCCCTACCATACCATACTATACTTACCACTTATCCAGCATTGTTAGTTTGACATTCTTGCTTCTGGATCTGCCTCTTACAATGCACCACTGCGCATGTGAAATACAGAACAGTCTACGTTAGATATTTGTTTGAGTTTTTATTTTCGTTGCAGTATGGTAAACACACACATGCAAAAAAAGACCATAAAAGTGAAAAAAGAGATTGAAAATGAAGTCTCTCCTCGCCTCATGTTGACCCATCAGTCAAACAGAGGAAAATAATTTGCCTGAGAAGAACCACACAAACCACAAGTAAACAAGCTCTTCCTCCTTTTAATGCATTATTTATGGAAAACAGGAGAGGGAGGAGGTGGAGGTGGGGGCAGCTGAGTTGTGTGTGCAGTATTGTCTATGATGTCCTTTGTGTATTATTCATGACTGCTGCAGCGTCCCTGCCTGGTTAACATACTGTATCTCTGCATACAAGACTCACCCGGTGCTTCTGGTCAGTTTCCACCTGGTGAGATTTCAGGTCTCCTCACTGAGTGTATTGATTAGTGCAAATAGAAATATCAAACATCATCATATTTATTATATGAGAGATAGACAATGTGCAGATTGGACAGATCGGATTTTTGAGGTGTGTAGGTGTTACTAACTGTACACTGATCATTAGGAACTCTATGGTGCTGGTCTGCCTCCTTGGCATGCACAGAAATGTCCTTAGTCATGGAACATCCGAATTTTAACAACCTGGTCAGCAACCTTAATGCCAGTCAATTTCATTGGAAATTCTAAGTTCAAACTTTCAGGTGGTGACATTTTCCCCCCCATGTCCTCTCACTCAACAGCTGACTAAAAATACCATTGATAATGATCAAAAATAATGCTTTAAAGGCCAAGGAACAGGTTGCAATGCCCAATATATTTAACCTCCAGTCATACAGTGCGTTTCCATGCACATCAGGTAGCGCTCCGCCAACATAAAGCTCGTCAGGTTTATTTTCCGGTTCACCTTTGTCAAAATCACACAGGGGAAAACGGCCGACTTTTGGACAGAATTACGACAGAAACATGTTGTTTTCAGCGCCATTGCTTCCTGGTTAATTCTATTTCGGGGTCTAAAGCCACTGTTGCGGAGTGGGGGGTTCTAACCCCGGCATTAGCGCATTATGAATAGGTGATTAGGTCAGGTGGCAGAGTGATAAAGCACAGTCGAGGGCAGGTGAGGAATAGCTGTAACTGCAACAACAAGAGAAATGAGAACAAAACAATAACACAGAGACTGAGAGACAGGTGGAGTGGAAAAACAAGTAGGAGAAGAACTGGAGGTGTAGAGAGGAAAGAAGGAGTGACCAGGTGTGTCCATCACCCAAAAACTTAAACAGTATAACTTGATGCATCTGTTAGATTTGTCCCTTGGTTCATTTGTGTTCCCAAGGCAACGTTCAACAACGATCCAGAGTTGTAACAAATGCCATGTGAGAGCAGATTGTTCTCTCATTGGTCAGCAATCTTACAGGAAGAAGAAAAAAAACGAAAAAACTTTACTTGGCTGCTCAAGGTCAACCCATGACTCATTTTCACAATTTCTTGGTGTTCTAGCCAAACGTGGTTCTTGTTGATTGATTCCTCTTGTTTTATGATAGTTGGCAAGTTGACCTTTATTGAGTGTGAACCACGGTCCGTTTATTCATTTGCTGGGTTGTTTTCATTCACAAACAAACTGCTCGAGGGATCAATTGGAAGCAGGACAAACACTTTCAGTTTCGAAACAACTGCTCCAAACGAGCCAGCTATGAAAACACCCAGCCTGTTAAATGCCGCTGTCTTGTCACGGCCCTCAGGGGTGCCTTGTGCATGGATGCCAAACACATGGGGCTTTCAACTGTGAACTGTGGTGATATTAGATATTAGTGCTCCAGAAATAAGAGTGCCAAACTCCGCCTAAGGAGGCAGATTGGGGTGGTGGATGGATCAAACTAACATCGCTCTTTCACCCACAATCTTTTCCTATCCCTAAGCAGATGGTTTTAAACTTAACCAAGTAGCTTTGTTTGATTTCAATCGTAGTGAAGTGAGATGTGTTTGATGCTGAGGGATACCCAGTGTATTGACAAGTGACGCCAAATGGTCCTGACAAAACAACAATATGATGAGTTGGGACGAGCACGGGTTGAAACACCCTCATTCATCTTGCTGTGTCCACTCGCCCAGCACCATCAGACTAATTAAATAGATTTACAACCAATCATAGCAGCAAAACGACAATGTGCTGAGTCACACTTGCAAGTTGAGGCTGTGCTTGGTTCATTTTGAAACAAGAAAACAATGGTGGCTTGGTGACAGTGCCTAGTTTGACAGTTTGATCTAAGTTTCGTGAGCCTGGTAAGCTGCTCTGGGCTGAGAATGCCAATTACATTTACCACAACGTTTATCCTCATCGACTTAAACCCGTCCTACATGAGTGGGTTGTAGATCTGATGTTGGTATCTGTGTTTTGTTGCATCATCTGATATGCAGTCACCTAACTGAGCGTCTCTAGTTAAACCTTCTCAGGTGTTGCCTGAGTCATTTGGTAGGAGCTGGAGGAGAATGTTATTTTTGGAGGTGCACAATGGTTTGCTTCAGTGGGCCTCTAGGTAAAGTCACAGGGGCTATGTGCTATGATTAGCAGTGTTGCAGACGGAGAGGGGAAACAGCAGTAGCAGGCATTAGCTCTGTTTGCACAGCTGTTAAAGTAATGCTACCTCATTCCTTTGCTTCGAAAGCAGGGCCTGCAAGCTGCAAGGATGATAACACATTGTCCTCCAGGGGCTCTTGTCACTTCAGTCCTCCCACTCTCATGACTTTCAATCTTTTTTCTCAGTCTATTTGGCTCATTTTAGCTCTGGTATTGTTCCCTAATTATTTACTTTTGCTAAAGGGCTACTTTTAGATCACCAACCTTTTTTTTTTGACAAAAAGCCAAAGCAGAGCTAAAAGAAGAGTGATTATTGGACTTACATTTCTCAGGTGACCAGAAACACATCTCCCCATGAAAGCTAATGTTGCAGGTTTGGTTGGTCTGCAGGAAAAGGAAATTGTTCCCTAAAGCTGAAATTATCCAACATCCATGTCTGCATGCAGCCCAAAAAAGTGCCTGACTGTGCCAACTGTACCCATAGCAAGGATGCCTACTGCACATGCTCCATATGTTCCACTCCAGCCCAGTTGGTGGTGTTTGCACCATTATGCATCTCTAGCTTTTTTACCAAGTAGAAGGAGACAAAGGAGAAGATGACGATAAAGAAGGAAAAGAAGAAAAGAAAAAGTGGGATGAGGACCGTAAAGGCAGCTTTTATGAAGTTCAAAATACAGTTGCAGCACAGAGTGATAAAGGAGGAAATCTGCCATCTTTAAAGGAATACAAAGACTACTACAGCATCGCTTAGCTATGTAGCCTAAAAAGCCTAAAGGCCTAATGCAGCTTTAAGTATTTACTTGTTATTAATATCAAAAGAAATGTTTACTTGCCAAGCCATGCAAAGATTATATTTCTTGTGATGTTAACTGCCAAAAGTATTAGTCTTCTTTCCTTTGAAAAATGAATGACACTGGGTTATCCAATTGTTGCATGGTCCTGTCATAATTTCAAGAATACAATTAACACAGACACACACCATTTCTCATTAAAGTAGAGATAAAACGTCTAACCTGAGAAATTAAGCTAACGTGGTGTCACATAAATTAGCTTACTGTGGAGGACGACAACAATTATGTAGTTTTAAGACATTTAGAGGTACAAAAGTAATGTTTTTATTTTCTTTCTTTGGTAAACGCATGGATGGGTGAAATTGAAATAGTAAATCATGGAAAAACTATTACAGCAATATATTGTTCACACCAGGCCAGCTCTGATCCCCTCTATAATCTCCACCGCTCTTTGCATAGATTCTATTTTACAAAGGGAATATCCTTCACTTATTGGCTTTTTAAGTGGCTTTCATCCTGATGTCTATGACATGGAAGTTGGCTCTCTGCACGGCCTGACACCGTCTGTTTTAGCTAATCTGGCTCTGTACCGAAGCACTAATGAGAGATTGGGACATCGACACCGGGTTCAGAGTGAGCAATGACTCATAGAGAAAAATGGCCCATCATGAGCCGTTAGTGCTCTCACTCTGCCTTTGAGCCAGAGAGTTTAGTTTTTCTCATTAAATGAATAACATCATGGTATTACCCTGTTCAGAGGTATAAAATCTTATGTTTCCCAAAGCTGCTGAAATAAAAGGACTCGCTGTCAAATTTTGGTCCACTTCAACTCTTGCTGTATCCAAGAGGGTGACATAGCCGGCCAGGAAGGACTGGGATGAGCAGGGTAAACAAAGGTGGGGGGTGGAGTTGTAGGATAGAAACAGATCGGTGTGCTAATGCTAATTTCCTCGTGTTCTTCCCGGTTGATGGGGAAATAAACAGGAAGCGTTGTGGTAAATTCCGCCTGAAGAGTGTGATTGCTGACAGGCCTGACCTCTGCCTTCTTGCCATGTTTCCCCATAACTCACAATTAACGCTGACATTAGAGCATCCCTAGAGGCCCGTCCGGCTTTATTTCCCTGCCCACCAGAAACCGGGCAGCGGCACTGAGGCCCCTGGACCCGAGCCCAGTTCTATGATTTAGCAGGAGAGAGAGTGATAGCAAGAGGGGAGGATGGAGGGAGGTGGTGAAAGCGATGAGGGGCTAGAGGGGTACCCTGAGCACACTTTGGGGGTTAGGGTTGTTATGGATATGGCTGTGGTAATTACTCAGCGCTTGTTATTGCCCACGCTACCACACCTGCGCCCGGCAAAATATCGGTACAGTGCCGACGCAGGCAGCCGAGAACATTTGAAGAATGTCGAGGATCGCATCAAGCTAGATTAGCCAGGATATAGATAGAGATATCAACAAACAGTCTTTTAAATTAGGCTACTTTGTAATCACACAAACCTTAACAGTTTTATATTGTTGTGTTGTTTTGGTCAAGTGGGTTTTGGCGCAGTCCTTTTTTTGGGGGGGGGGGGGAGCACCTGTTCGTCAACATGTCAAATCCAATCTCACGGCTCGTTAGCGGAACCCCTGCCCAATAGCCCAGCTTTAGCACTGCTTTGACTTCTAATTCCCATCTCTGGGCTGTCACACAGTGTCATCGCCACAGTCATTCATGTTTTTATTCATTTCACATTTCATCATTTATTTATCGCCTAGCATGGCTGCCACACTAACACCAGGACCTCGGACAGGATGAATGGAGGGGCTGACAGAAGACAACATTATTTCTCTGGAAAACACACTGACCACTGACAGTGAAGGCAGCCATAAGGAGAAACAGCCCAGCTTCCTCACGGGATTTCTCATTTTTCAAGTAGCCTTTCATAACTGGGAGGCCAATTTAAGTGGAGTGGAAAAAAGTCACACTAGCAGAATGATGTGAGGCTGGAATATTCATTGTAAAGAAAACCAAACTGTTAAATATAAATGTGTCGGGTGAGAGAGATGTAAGAAATATAGTCTGTATTCATTAGATATAAATGATTTATGATAAGCATGATACTGGTTGCTATTTCTTTATAGTTTAAACATAATCTTTTTTTCTGTGAGGCTTACCACTCATTTTTTATAAATCAAGGAGTGTTTTATAGTATTTTCTGAACTTTGGACCTTGAACCTTGAGTTCTTGTAAATAAAATAAGTAAGTATTTTAGGAACAAAAATTTGGCACGATGAACAAATAAGCAACCATGTACCAATGATCACATTTATAACAGCATTATTACAAAGAGTGAAGAATAAACACCAGCCAAATAGATTTTTCTTTACGGCCTGCAAAACCAGAGTTTGTTGTGGTTTGTGGCTTGGGAATACATTATTTATAAATCATTCATAAAACCATAAGTTATAACTCCTAAGTTCCATAAAGGTTCCTTATTTGAAAGGAGTACCAAAGAGTGTTGAGATTAGATGTAATCCCCACCACCTTCTTTGATATTTTATGACAAGACATGCTGTTGGGTACAGTCACAGTTAAGACGCAGGAAGGTAAGTAATTAGACAATTATATACAGCATATTGGCACCAAACTCAGCCTGCGATGCCTTTCTATAGTTTCAAGCATAGCCTACAGTACGTCTGTGTAAACATATGCTTATACAGTCTTAAATAAAAGTGTGCTCAAATCTCCACCGCGGCCTGTTCCTGTCTGTGGTGGTTTATGTTGGATGTCAGAGTGTTGGAAGGGAAGCAGATGCCCCTTTCTCTCCCCCCCGTCCCCCCTCCTTCCCAACCACTTCCCACGTCCCACCCAGGTAACAGAGCTGTCACCCTGCTCTTAACCAGATCTGAAAGCATTAACACCCTCGCCCTCTGTGCTCTCTCCCATGGGAGCCGGGCCATGGGCGACAGCAGCATTGCACCTCCAACCGCCGTGCCCCCACCAGCATTGGCACATGAGGATCGGCGGGGCCGTGCGGCGCGGGCTCGCACGCATTGGCAGCCGTGCCCAAAGTCACTCGGCAGGCCCTGGCATGGAGCCAGTCAGTCGAGCCAAGGCCAAAAATAAAAAGACGAGAGAGGCTGCAGAGAGGCGGGGAGGGAACAGGGGACAGATGAAGAGAGAGAAAAGTAGAGGAGCATTTTCTCTTTCAGTTAGCCATCCAACTGTTTTCTCCCTCTTCTTCTAATTGACAGAATAAATGCACCTGCCATTGTGGGGCATCACAGAAATGAGTTTTGGCGCCTGTAGAGACGCCAGAGGGGGAAAGTTGGCTGGAAGAGAACAAATCAAGGGTCAACTGCTCCACTGCATCCCATAATTTCTTTCATTTACCGACTCTACAATTACGACGTAGTTGATTTACTCAATGGGCAGTGTTGTAGCACTCAAGATAGGTCTTGGTCTCCAGACCGCTTTCTAAAGGTCTCTGTGTCATCCTGCTCTCAAATAAAAAGGACTTTAGTTCAAGAACGGTAATCCCTGTTCAGAGTGTTTTCTGATGTGTTCACATTATTACTGTGATATGATGTAAAATGTCGTACTTCAAATTAGTGGTGGGACACAATTAAAAAAGTTAATCTTATTAATTAGAGGCTTTGTAATTAATTATTGGTGATTAATCGCATGTCAATAGTAGCAAAAAATTTTTATTTAAATGGATTTTATTGTGTGACTTAATATATTATAAAATAATAAAACTGTGCTTAGTACGGTAGGCTATATTTAGGAAAAGTGGAAACCTAATGTTGCAAAAATATTTAGAATAATATCCTTGGCATAAAATAAACAGTTAAACATAGAGTTATTTTTCTCCATGTTTTCAAAAACACAGAAACAAAAATGATCCATCAACTAATGACAGTCCCTCAGGAGCGTTGTCTGTGCTAGCATTAGCTGCAGCATGTTCAGCAATATCTGTGCTAACGTAAGCTGCAGCATGTGCAGCGTTATCTGTGATAACGTTAGCTGCAGCATGTTCAGCGTTGTCTGTGCTAACGTTAGCTGCAGCATGTTCAGCATTGTCTGTTCTAACGTTAGCTGCAGCATGTTCAGCGTTGTCTGTGCTAACGTTAGCTGCAGCATGCTCAGCATTGTCTGTTCTAACGTTAGCTGCAGCATGTTCAGCGTTGTCTGTGCTAACGTTAGCTGCAGCATGTTCAGCGTTGTCTGTGCTAACGTTAGCTGCAGCATGTTCAGCGTTGTCTGGCTAACGTTAGCTGCAGCATGTTCAGCATTGGGGTGGAGCGGAGGCTGAAGAGCTCCGTTGGGAGGTGATTTTTTACACAGCAGTGCTCTTGTCCATGTTTCCACTCGGTCGTTTCTTAGAACTCAAATGTCGCCCACTGAACCCAGCAACAGCTCTTTTCGCTTCTCACTGGTTTCATTTCTCTCTAGTTGCATCCTGTGCGTCAGTATTACCGACCGGGCGGGGAACTCGTGTAATGAGCAACTTTCCAGTGCAAAAATAAATTGCGGTTAATTGCGTTTTTTTATTGCGTTATTTTTTCTGTAATTAATTAATCATTATTAGCACTTTAAAGTCCCAGCCCTTCTTCAAATGCAACCAATAAATTTCAATTTCAAATTAGAATTTTTTGTAACTGTTAACGGCTGTCATCCTTCTTCACACACACTCCATGAACGTTAAAGTGGAGACTTTAAAGAAGAGATGTCAGCCAAAGTATCAACAGAAGTATATCAATTTTGCAATGCAACAGTGACTGAGACGGCTGTACAGGGATTGTTGAAGGTTCGAAAACAACAAATAAAACATACTATATTGTTGATGTAAAAACTTGAAAGCATACTTTGCATACCCACAGAGCAGAGCAGCGGGGGTCCACTTGATGACACATAACACATAATTTGGCAGACTCTCAGCGGTCCTCCAAGGCTTCCAGCTCTGTGCTCTGCGGCCACAGAGGGAAGCCAAACACTGCTCATCTGGACACGCTGCCCACATTGCCATGACACGGAGCTGGATTTACATCAGCAACATTTCTAATTAAGTACTGAGTAATTACATTCTGTACTTAATTATTTGTAGTGGAATCCAGGAGTCACCAAGAAAACCTAATACTTGCACAAAAGATTGTATTGTATTGTGTTAGGTGGATGATAAAACATGGTGAAGGAGAGTTGTTGGTTTCAGCTTCTTAGTGTTTGTTTTTACTTTTCTGTTCACAGAAACAGAGGAAAATTCCTATGCATCAACTTCATTTTATCAAGACATTTTGTCACTGTACACTTATTATACCTACACACAAATATTTTATGGCAGTCTGTCTGTCTC